>NW_020884960.1:1066516-1067961 GCF_003945725.1 Corapipo altera
AAGTTAACTGTAAGATGCCCACAAACACATCTCCAAAGTTAACTGTAGCCATCTAGTTTTGCTGCCTCTGTGACACAAGAGCCAAAAAGCTACAAACCCCAGAAAATAGTATTAAATTTATTGAGTCTTTCTTTAATAAATGTGAGCCCCACTTTTCTTCTCCTACCTCACTATACAAACCTCTCCTCAGGAAACAAGTACAGAATCTCCAGTAATCTTATTTCCTCAAAGTTACTGCCTGATGGTCCCTTTGTGCAAAGGAAGCTCCATGAGAGCTCTCCAAGCTCTCTTGCTTTCTTACTCCCAAACTGCCTTTGGTGCTACAAGTGCCTCCTAAGTTAAGCCACTAATTACACATCATGTGTATTTCTAACCTTCACTTTGTGATTGACACAATGATTTTTCTATGTTCAACAGTAACACAAATTAAAAAGCAGATTTCCACCTAATTTTTCATAATATACCCAACTCTTGCTGCTACTCTGTAGATCATTTGACACACCTCCACATACCTGTCCCAGCGTGCACTCAATCCCTCCCAGGTAGTCATCGTCATTTAAATCAAAGGTCTTGTTATCGATGTCATACACGCCAAATTTCAGCTTCTGCACTTTCTCGAAGTAGTAATCCACAACCAGTTTCTTGCAGAATTCAGGGTCTTGGCAGTTCTTGATCCTCTCCGTGCGATCCAGCTGCACAAACACACAGGAGCAAAGCTGTTGATGGATAGGAAGAAGCACACGTTCTCCCACACAGCTTTGTACTTGCACCAGGTGAACACAGGCACCAGCAGGGCTACACACACCCAACCACACCTCGTGTCTGGAGATGAACCGGGCAGACCAATGGCTCACCAGGAAAGGAAACAGCATTGGAAAATAAACATTAATGTATGGGAAAATTCTGACAATGAGAGGGAAAAAGTTGGTGAAACACTGTATTCTGGAGCCTGCGCTCTGGGGCAGGTTATACTGTAACAGGCAAACGAACCTCCTGATGCAACTCTGAGCAAAGGAGGGAGCGAGTAAGGAAACCACTGCAGGTTTGAGCGCGGGCAATGGGACTGCTCACCAACTGAAAATCCGAATTCAACGTGTCACGCGCTCGGCTAGGAACACCTGCGGGATGGAAAGGGGGAGACCCGGCGCGTTCGGGGCCGCTCTTACCTCAGCCCAGCTGCCGCCCCCCGCGTCCTGCAGCAGGACGCAGAGCGGGTCCGACCTGGAGCGCAGGTCCTTGTCGAGGAGGCTGCGGCAGGACACGGACAGCTCCACCCGGGACACGCAGGCGGCCATCTGCGGGCAGAGCAGAGCAGAGCGGAGCGGAGCGTCAGGGGCGCGGCCCGGCCGGGGCGGGGCCCCGCGGTACCGGCGCTGAGGGCACGGCCCCTCCCGGGCACGGGCACAGAGAGAGACCGGGCACAGACAGACCGGGCACAGAGAGAG
>NW_020884960.1:1067971-1094493 GCF_003945725.1 Corapipo altera
GAGATACCCCGGGCACAGAGAGCGCCCGCCGTGCCCCCGAGCACAGACAGACCCTGGGCACAGAGAGCCCACCGTGCCCCCCAGCTCGCCCCGCCGCCGTCCCTCGGCTCCTGTATCCACCTATTCCTGCCGGGCCCTGCCTGCCGCTCCTGCCCCCTCCGCAGGGCCCGTCCCTCTGCCCGGTCCTGCTCCTCCAGGACAGGAGCCCCTTCCCCGGGGCCGGCGCTCACAGCCCCGCGCAGGGACAGGGACCGGGACCCCGGAGAGCCGAGACTCGCCCCGCGCGGTGGGAGCTCCGCCAGAGCCCCCCCTGCCTGCAGGGACCCCCTGCTCGCCCACGGAAACCACGGAGCACCTGTGCTCTGCCCTGCTCTCTTCCGAAAAACCTTAACATCAGCCTGTGACCGGGGATAACCACGTTTTATTGCACATGGAACTGCAGACGCTTCTGTTCGAGGAACAGCTCTAATTCTCAAAACGGAATTCAGAAGGCAAACCTTCAAGCATCAAAACATTACAGAGACTGGACAGTTTGAGGGCTCTAACAAATGTTTTAAATGGGAACACTTCATAGAGAAGTTCCTTTGGAGTTTGGAAAATAAGCAATTATTTGTTTGGTCTTTCTAGTACTCGAGTATCCCATGGCTTTCTCATACTTGCAGGGTGTAAATATTTATCTTGAAGAGATGAACTTCTATTGCACAACCTTTAATCCCTTGGACATCCCAGTCTGCAATCTGCCCTGGACAGATGACGTCACTTAATACACCAGTGCACGGCACTCAGATGCTCCAGTGATGGTGGCAGCACAAAACCAGCACTCAGTAAGAATTAGCAAAGCTTTAGGCAAAGACAATCATAGTTCAGCTTCAGCTTTCAACTAAGGTCATCATCATCATCATCTGTTTTAATGCCAGCATTTTCAAAGAGGCTTGTTTGAAGGAGTGTCTGGTCAACTGTTCAAACTATTGGCTGGAGCCATCCATCTTCCATTCAGTTGCCTTCAACCCCAAATAAGATTCACAGAAGAAACCATTACCTTTAATAAATACATTTCTCCTAAAATCTCAAGTCACAGGTACCAGGTTTTTTCTTCATCCACACATGCCATTCCACCAGACCAGCTTACATCTCACACAGCCTCACATCTGCGCACTCTGCAGTTCCACACACGACCCTACAGATTTGTACAACACCCGTTATTTGACAACAAGGAAGGTCAGGATATCCAGTCTGGGCTCCCCTGCCAACATTTTGCCTCTGTTTTCCTCTACTACCACAGAGACTTCTATACTAACAGGAGGCACCTTTCCACTAGAGGTGAAAGGATCAGGAGTAAAGTCAACCTCAAAGAAACAGCTCCCCATAAGCTTTAGATCCCCAATCAGCTGTGGTCCCTTTCTGGGAGGAAACCACTACTGCAGGTCTCAAAACACACTCAGAACAAGCCTGTACATATTCATTCCATGTTACAAAGACTCCAAAAAGGAAGAGTCTGAGATGGGAACTGTTAAGCCACACAATGAAGCCAGCAGGTGAAGGGATGCAAGTTCTCAAACCCAATCACCTCTCATCTGCTACTTGAATCTCTTCTCCAGGTCAGGAGCAATAAAATCATGAAAATACGCCACTTTCAAGGATTTGTCTTTCAGTACCCTAATAACCAGAAGCCTGTCCCATCCAACTGTTTTGGATTTAGTAATGGCAAAGGATTTCCCTTGAAACACAGCCCAGATGTTCTGCTGAACTCCCGGGGAAGTTACAAACCACAAGGACTCCTTTCCCACTGTATCTCCTTGCTCTATCCAGAGATCAAAGAGCACTGTTTGGTGCACATGACAACTGAAACCCAAGAGAGCACAGCCAGGCCAGCTGTTGGGAGTGACTGAGCAGGAGCTGTCCTTCTAACCAGCTGTACTCCTTCCTCATCAACTCAGGGGATAACAAGAAAGTGGCTTTAACAACTATAGACAGAATCCTTACAGAATGAAGGATGGCTCCTTAAGAGACTCGGATAAAAAAATTCATGTTTAATCTGAAAACATCAGTTTGAACCTCAGCCAGCACTGGTTTCTATATTACTGCGTATGGATGTCCCCAAAGAGCCCACACAACCTTCTTTTCACTTCACGGCTTACCAAACACACACTGTGATGTTCTCCAGTATCAATCCATTCCCTGAATAACAGCAGAAGAAAATCCTTATCATAGACATCCCAGCAGCAAGAGTGAAGAGCAGTTGGTCTGTTAAGACACAGCATCCATTTCAGCCAAGCAAGAAGATCTGCTTAGCCCCCACTTAAGCAATTTCGCCCAGTCACTTTGCTCATGCTCTTATGGAGCAGCATAAATCTCTGGAAACCTGCCTGCATCTGAAAAGATAAAAAAAATCAAAAGCTTAACATATCTGCATCCCTAAACACACATAAAAAAAAAAACAAATAGAAAGAAAAAATAGTGAAGTACCTCAGCAATTAGGAAAACTATCCCCAACTTCAGTTATCAGTGATTTTTAAACAGGATTTCATTATGATAATATGGGCTCGAATTTTCTCTTTTCCTCCCTAAAGCAAAATTTCTGGAATTTGCTTTCATTTTCACAGTAAACTGTAATTTACTATAGTAAGTGCATCTTCCTAAAAAAACCTGAATAGTTCATCTTAAATGTATCTTTCATCTCCACTTCTCTCCACAAAGTCCCAGTTCCCTTCCTCTGAGAGGAGTGACCATCCCAAAAGCTTTGAAAACACCAGCAACTAGTCCTTGGACTCAGAACCACCCCAGGCCTAACCCCCTCTCCCCATTCCTCTCTCAGCCTGCGAGGCTTTCTTTGTGTTCTGCACTTCCACACAGCCCTGCAACAGCATCCTGGCATTTCATCACTCGCAGCTGCCCCGCTGGCACGTGCCAGCTCCCTCCCAGGGACAAGCACAGGGATCAGCAGGTGCTTCACCACTCACCAGAGCTGTGCAATGGCCACCCCACGGGACAGAAAGGCTCCAGCGGTTACTAAGCTCGAGCAGTGCACGAAGGCTCTCATCTCAGGCTAAGCACACATTTAGTGTAATTAAACTGAAAGAACCTGGGGGTGTATTATTTTTACTAACAGCCTTCCTTTCTTCCTCATCTACACTCAAGAACACCGATTGCATTCAGCCTGCACATTCGAATCGACAGTTCAAAATCACAATTCATGTGAAATCCCTGGGTTTTCAGAGAGCACCCTTATTTATATCCATTCATACACACAAAATAAGTTTAGCTTTTAGACTTGCATCAATATTTACGATGAAAGAATATTCACATTTGTTGCAACGTTCAATTTTTTCTATTTTCCAACAGCTCCAGAAATTCTAAAATGCATTGATTTCTTATTTACCCCTCACAACCATCCTTGATAACTAATATTGATGCCTACTATTTGAACCTTCTGGTTTACAGATGACAGTGAATATTTCCCAAGCAAAACCAGCAGCTAAAGCAAACTGCTTTCCATAAAGGTATCACATTTCATTTATAAAGGATTTATTACAGATCAGCTTGCAATAATGACAGTTTAACAATCTCCAACTTGACTGCCACTGGCAGACTAAAGTACAGCACGGTCTGGAAGTCACAAAACTATTCCAGACACAGAAATTTAGTTTGCCAAGTAGAAATGGACTCCAAAAGTTATAATAAATTCAAACTCTATTTGAAATACAGAAAACAGAGCTACTGGGTACATCCCAGCACAGTGGGTCCAAAGGAAAAGGCAGCACAAGCAAACCACCAGGTAAGTGCTGTTGGTCAAGACAGCCTGTAAAATCACAACTGAGGTCATGTTACACCCCCATGAAAAACAGTTACACTGACAAAAGCCACACACACCTGATCCAGTGCTCCCACTGCTCGGGGAGCTCCCTGGTGAGGCATCACCTGTGAAGCTTCATCTTAAGCCAAATTCTGTACATCACTTCCTCAAGGGAAGGTTCCAAACCTCAGCTTCAGATCCATCAGACACCTCTATTTTTTCCCTTTAGTTAGAACTGCACATGATGTAACACCACATTTTGAAGAAAAAAATAATACGTTACCCATGTTAGCCCTACAAACTCTAGAGCAAAATGCTATTCCTAGAAATCTGCAACCACTCACTCCAGAGAATTCTTTCACTGCCCAACCAGGATGTCATTCCCACTTACTCAAATACAACACAGAATGGCTCCAGACTAGGTACACGTTAAGAAGTGCCCAGACAACCAAACTGAGGTCCAGTTTAAAAAGTCAAAATCATTTTCACTGTGCATACCACCCTGTAAAGATGATCATAAACTTCAACAGCTGTGTAATACACATGGAAAGATAAATCTCATCTTTCCAACAGAGCTGTTCTACACCAAAATGAAACGCAGCAGTAAAGAAGTCGGTCCTAAATAATCAAAGCAAGCCCAGAAAAATGCTGCGTTCTAGGAAAATCACATAGGACACCTATGCTACCCATTCAGAAGAATAAGGAATTACCTGCTACTTCCTCAAGTTTCTTAAAAGCATTTCAGAACTTCCAACCCTTTTCACGTTTTTCATCTTCCTGCAAAAAAAGCACCTTCCTTTCTCATAGAAAAGAACATTCTCCAACATAAAGAAAAATCAACACATAGACAAGTCTAATATTAAATTTATTATTCCCTTAGTGATTCAGTTTAACCAAAGCTTAAAAGCAAGTCAAATGTAAGAGAAGAAAGAACTGTATACCTATAGATGAAGAAAACTCCAAAACAACAGTGATTAAAGGTTTTAGCTGTTCTAGTTCAGAGCTTTGGAGAGTCTTGCATTTCCCCAAAATGACACATATGGGTGCCTGTAGGAGTGCCACCATTTAGTCAATTAAGGACCAAGTGTTGGACTGCCTAAGGTGAGAATTATTGAATTACATCATTTGTTTGATACACTTCCACCCCTCAGGAAGCCTGAAGGCCAGAGGCTCCCCTTTAGGCTGGGGAGGACAAGGTGAAGACAAGCGAGCACAGGGTGAGAAGGGCATTGTGACCTGAATCACCTCAGCAAGGCAGCTCACAGAACCCCCGAATCGCTCAGAGGACAAGAAAAACCTAACAATTCATGGCATCAAACACCATCAGCAGTATTTTTAGTAGTGCCAGGAGTGATGTCTTCTGGAGAGCAAACATTAGCTCTATCACTGAACACAGCCTTGCAGGTCAGCCTGGTTTCGAGATGAAATCCAAGCAAGGATTCAGCACAAGAAAACCTGCGGTTTGTTCCCATTTAATCACACTAAGAAATTCTCATCAGCTACAGAATGCTGTAGAGGATACCCAACAGGCTCTATTTCAGCATACATCACATATTAGACATTAATTTAACACCTTGGTTAATTCAAGCTCGAGGCTTTAGTGCACGTGCTCCAGGACAGCTGATTTCCAGTGAGCTCACTCAGTCCTGGACTGAACACAGCTCCTGCCTTACATTCTGCTTACAAACCCTGCACAGACGTCAGCAATCCTGCCAGCAGTGTGTGCCAAATGCAACTCTCATCATCTTGGCCTTACGCTACCCAACAACTCCAGAAACAGACCCAACACATGTAATGCAGCATCCCAGGTAATTAACCTTGCACTTGCAAAAAAACCTAACGTCCCTTCAATCCTTGTCTATTGCTTAGTTTAATCCCATGTCTTGCAGCTATCACCCAACTTCCTTCAAAACAGCTTCTCTCTTTTCCTGCTGTGATCCCAGAATGTGCAGACCAGCAGAAGCAATGCTTTTTTCCCATTACTAGTTCAAATTTTCAGGGGGCAGCCCGTTACATTTTGGGTTTTGATAATACAAAGCTGCTTCTGGTGTTAAGGTCAGCATCACTTTCTAAATATATTATCAAAATAAAAATTCTAATTTGATCCTCCTTTCTGTGTCCTGTAAGGGTCTAGAAGAAATCATATAGCCAGGTTTGTACCACTAGATGCACTAAAATGCATCTTTATTTTAAACTGAGATTAAGAGAGTCTAATGAGAAAGACCACAGTCTACAGATTTTATTCGTCAATAAAGGTTTTTTCTAGCACACCAGCTCTTCCATGGGCCACAGAGCCTCGTCCCACAGCCCCAGAAGCTCTGCAGAAAATATAAATGGCTACAATTTTTTCTGCCAGTTCATTATTCCTGGTGGTTTGCAGTGGGGATGGTTAAGATCAACATTACTACAGGTCAGGACACTCACTCTTCTCCATACTGTGTACCAAGCTGTCACCACACATAAAAGAGGGTTAATTAACTTATTACAAATTTGACATATAACCTGAAACAAAAGGCATCTCCTAATTGTTATAAAAGATAGAGAACAGTGAATACTATTAAGAACACCTTCCAAACTGCTCTGGAAGCTGGATTCAGTCCTGGTACAGAGAGCCCATGGTTCATCAGACATTAATTCCAGGGACAAGAGCTCCCAGGGAGGACAGGCCCGTGTTTCCCACAGGGTGATGCAGAGGAGAGCAGCAGGACAGCCCAGCCCCAAGCTCTGGACTGGACTGCAGGCCTCGTGCCAACAGCTCATCGACTGCCACACACCTCAGGGCTGCACAACTCACAGAAGTCACAACTGGCTCTGCTCACTGAGGTGTCTGCTGCACAGACCCACTGAGGAGGCAAAGTTCCTGTTTATAATAATAACAAGCTTAGAACAGTTTAAAAAAAAAAAAAAAGCTAGAATAAAAAAAAAATCACAAACGGGATTGCAATTACCAGCAAAAAATGCAAACAAGAACTTGAGTCAATTCATCCTCCTTACTGCAGCTTTGCTCCCTCAAGGAACAAAAGCCAAGTACCAACTCCAGGAAACCAGGACCTTCGTCTACAAATTCACCTTTACACTGTTCCATGTTCACTGCTAACTTATACACCATTAATATCCCCCTTAATCAAAACTGACAAGCTCAAAGAAATGCCTATGCATGCCTCTACTATATATATATTCTCCCCTTTTCCGAGAAATAAGTAAAGAAACTGATAGGTCAGAAATGAAATTATTTTGAATACTAGTTTGGAACATACTAAATTACAAAGAGGTTCAAATTAACACCTGAACTTAAGCAAAACCTGTTGCTTTTTCCAACCTCTTCATGCAAAGAAAACGTGTTTAAAAGTTCATCATAGCATTATGTAGCAGAATATCAAAACCCATTTCCTTGAAAAACTAACTTAAAGCAGCTTGGGGCTTTGAAGTCAATCACTGGATTTAAGCTGCAATCCTAAAGGTGCTCACTGACTCCTCCCAAAACGTAAGATTTTTTTCCCATTCCTTTGGTATTTACTCAACCACTTTTTCTTTCCCCTCAACCATGATTCTAAGGTATTTATTACTGTAACATAAAGAAAAACTTAACTGAAAAACAGACTTAAAAGCTCAACCACACTGACCTTTGTAAAAGCCTCAAACATGTATTTTACATTGCAAGTCATCTTTGCCTTTCTGGAGTAAGGTCTTGTTCTTTCCCTCAGAACTCCAGCTATTTCCACCTCAGGCACAAACAGCCAAACATTCTGTCCCATGCCCCCGGCAGATCCAACCAGCGAGGACTAAATCTTCCACTTTTTAGTCCAAAGTCAAGCTGAGAGCGAAGACTCCACCATACTCATCCTCTTTGGTTCTTCAACTCCACTGCAGCATCACCTGCAAGTGCCTCACGCCCCATTCCCTGACACACACCCACCGTTCCTGAAGTGATGTCTTGGCACTCATTCTGCCAACCCCTTTCACACCCTCTACCCTTCCCAAAGGCTGGAAACCCAAACCTAAACCACCTTGTACTCACACTACAGCCACACGATTTTACCCCCTTCCCCAAAACTAGCCATAGTATCCCACAGGTGACTCCAAGGCAGAAGTTCATTCAGTCCATCTGCCCAGACCAGTACATGCTGTGCCAACAGCATGAGTTCAAAATAAGACTTTAAAAATAAATACGCCAATAACACAGTTTACTGACCTTTGTTGCTTTATCAAATTCATATGAGAATTTTGGTAGCCACATAGTACCAACAGCCACTTGGTCAATGAAAAGCTTGCCATACTTTCTTGGTTCTATTCCACTTGCTGAATGATCACCTGAAATGGCTGAGATACTCCAGAGGAATTCTTTAGACTGTTCTCAGTTGCCTTGCAGCTACTATGCACAGTGACAACTCTTGCCTAAAAAATTACTAAGGACATAAAGCAAAAGTGATCTTTCAACTTCTCACACTTTACAGAATCACATTATCCCTTCACATTATATAATTCAGGCTTTCTTCTTCAGGGTCTTTAATCTTGAATCTAGTTCATGAAATATAATCTGGAAAAAAAAGCCTTAATACTGCTTCTGCAGTACTCCCAAGATATTGATTTCTTTGATTTATTCAGTGCAAGTTGAGGCTTTCTAATTCCAGCACTTTCAGTTCTTCTTTCTCCTTTTGAGTATATGCTTTTTTTTAAATTCGCACTCCCATACTATTTTTCTGCCACTTTCACCATTTGTAGCATGAACATCCTAACGTCTCCATCCTAATCTGCTGCAGAATGATGCTTTGAAACAGAAGAATCTAAAAAATCCACCATCACAAAACCTGACATCAAGGAAGTCGAATAAAGGAAAGGATATGGCAAGGGCTTTTAAAAGTTGTTTTTTCTTTCCCCCACCCAGACTAACAATAGAACAATATAAAAGCCACAAACACCAAACTGACCTCGTGTTCCCTTTCTGCTCTGTTCCAGATGCCAGGGTACCTTCCCAAAAGCACAAACCCATTACAACACTGGATTCAAGCCATTCCACTTGTCCCAGAGCCAAGCGGGCCAAAATGACCACACAACCTCCCTGCATTAAGGGAGATTCCAGGAATGCAGACAGACAGCTATTTCCTCAAGTGCTTCTTCCGTGTCTGCCATCAGTCTGTGCACTGCAACACCTTACAACCTATACCCCCAAGAAGCCTGTTGTCAGTAGGTTTGAATTTGCTACAAAGGTGTTCCACATCCTTTGGAAAGCATGCCTCTGCCAGCCAAGCCCCTGGAAACCCATACAACTCCCACCAGTGAGCATCTTTCGTTTCTCACAGTTCTGACAATTTTTTTAATAAATATGACCAAACTGAGGCAGACAGAATTCTCCAAGTAAAAACCTCTCTGATGAAAAACCTAGAGTAAATTTAACCACTGTAAAAGCAGGAATTAAATTACATTCCCTCTAAGCAGAGAGACTTGGAGTTATCACCATCAGGTGAACCTGGAAGCTCGGGTCCCAGCCTGCAGAGCAGTGCCTGCCTGCAGCCAGAGCCAGGACGTGCATCCCTGACTCGGCACCGCCGGCTGTTCATCGCAGGGCCTTCACCAACAGGGCTCCTCTGGGCACTGATGCAGCAGCACAGGGATCTGAGACCACACAAAGATGAAAACGGTACCTGTGAGCTGCTCAGAAACACTCAAAAACCCCAGGTTCTTCCTACCTTTTCAAGCCTAAACAAGCCACAGGGGAAGTTTATACACTACACCACCCGCCGTGCCTGGGGCAGAACTCTGTTACAGGGATTCCTCTCACCTTTCACACTAACAATTAAATGATCCTGTGGTCGTATTCACTCACGTCACTGCACTAAAATAGCTGGTATTTCAAAGAGCTATAACATTATCTGCAGACTCATCAGGAGTCATAGTAAATTCACTTACTGTTTTGTATAAAACAAAGCATTTTAGGTTTCAGAAAACTTTTTATTGTTGCTGCTTGAAGCTATTTTTACAGGCCCAACTGAGGAAAAAATTTAATAAAAGAAGTGGCACAAGCTATCCAGCAGAAGGAAAAGACATTCTTTTGCTCCTGGAGTCATTAAAGTAGCCAAATATTAACTACTCATTCAAAGAAATAGCAGGACATAGTGCTTATGCTGCAATGAAGAAATGCCATTGGATTATCATCTGAACAAAAATACAGTGTCAGTTATCCAAAGGGAAGTATAAATGTCCACACGACAAAAAAGGCCTTCAAAAAATTCAGAACATTTGTGCAGCAGGTCATGGTGTTGTGTACACAATTTTCCAGATATACTGGAAAGGCTTTTTTCTTTAAGAGATGCACCCAGTTTAAATGCTTTATATACACACTGACTTAAATGACAACTACAGTTGTCTTTAAAAACCTTAGGAAAGGCAATCAAAAACTAGTGTGATTTACAACCTAAGAAAACACACAACAGTGCAGGGCTCAAGTTTAACTGTTTAACTCCTTTAGATCAATTACCTGTCTCATACCATTCTGTCATTAACAACTGAATTTACATTTCAGATCAGTTAAGAATTTAACTACTTAGTCACTGGTTTATTGTGCTCTTTTTCACACAAGCTCAGATATGAAGTTTCTGAACCACAAACATTCTTCATTAGATTAGGGCAGCACTTGGCTGTTTTCATTATGACTAAAGCTGAAACTTTGGCCTCAACCTCTCGATTTCAGCCCTAGTGCCCCTTCCCAGATGTTAGTTGATGTGCCCTTGAAGTGAGGATGGAAACATTCTGCCACTACCACACTGGTTACTGGGACACAAATTCGCTCCAACACCCCCACACTTACCTCCTGAAAGCACTCAAGTCTATATATGAAGAGAGCTCGAAGCACTATTACAAACACTCCATTTATTCATGTGACTGGACCTGCAGCACAGAAGGCAGGCTCTGCAGCAGTGCTGGAACGGGAGCAGGGGAATCCCAGGCAAGCGTATCAGTGACATTTAACAACTCTGCCTCCCCCCCTTAAGGAAGGGTTGGCTTCCCGTACAGTCAATGAACTGCCAGTGCCTAATTTTACTTTAATTAGCCTCTTTGCTTTTGTAGCTGCTTGCACTAGTGTTGCTCAAGCACACAAAATTTTTAAATTCTGCTCGTGTAAACAATTAACTAATAATGAAACAGTACCAGCAACCATCATTTTCACTTTAGAGTTGACCTTGGTGTTCAAACAAGCAAGGACTTTCCACATTCCATGTTCATCTCCCCTCAAAACAAGCAGCAATGCTTCGGTTATATTGCTAAAAACCATGGTACTTTTGTTTTCATCAAGTTTCATAAAAAGCTCACATTATGACGAACATTTTGGCAAATGCCACCACAGCAAGGTCATGAAACAAAGGGGTGCTACACTGAGGCTTCAAATTTTACTGAAAGAGGTCTTGTGAATGTCATCATAAAAGGCACTCAATCAAAATTACCTAAAAGGATTTAAGTAGTTTAGGTTCTGACTGGAGTGCTATTTCCCTCCCCTAAATCTGCCTAGAAAGCATTTCTAAGCTTGTTACAGTCACACAGAGCAATGATACATCCACATCGTCACATCTAATGGCAAACAGCCAACATGAAACTATTTGTTCCAAACTCTGAACCTGCTGGCTGGAAGTTCCACCTGCCTTCAGATGGTCAGACACCAGAGTGGTACCATCCAACCTATTCCTTGGTTAACAATACTGCAACTACAACACAAAGAGCTCAAGGAGTCACCAGCCTTCCAGCACAAAAAGCCAAGCTACGCCAGCCAAAAGAGTTTTAGGCAGGATCAATTCCTATTTCCCCCAAGCCTTACAAATCCTTACTTTTCAGTTTTAAACTTCACAGGGAAATTGCACTCCCACTGCAGTGCCCACTTCAGCCCCTGAAGTTATTCCTGGCTGTGATCTATGATCAATCAGGTCTAATTCACTGGTGATTCATAGCCAAAGAACTCTCAAAAGTGGAGGAAAACCAGTGGGGCTGGTGTAAGAATATCAAATACAGAGTTACAGACTTTGTGGAAATCAGACTCACGTTAAAAGAAAGCACATTCCCTGTTTCTGAAAGCTTACTTTAATATATTTGGGAAGCAATCAGTAAGACCATTTGCACTTCAGGCTGGAGACATGAGAACACACAAGAGGGACTGACACAAAGGAGTAAGCTTTGCCTCTGCAGAAGCAGTAAAGGAACTCAGGTCAGAATTCATCTGGCTGCTTCTCCCCAAAGCTGCCAAGCTGTGAACATGAACACACACAAACCCAGGAGAAGGATAACAAAGGAAGCTGCACAAAATTGAGCACCGGCAAGTGAAAAGAATCACAGCCAAACCATCCAACACTTGTGTTCAGTCCGGAGCTACAGAAAAGGAACACTCCCAGGGCTGCTTTTCTTCCACAGGTATTGATACCCAGGAGGGAAAAGCATTTAGGTCAAGGAGGTGGGGAGCACTAACAACACCCAAACATTCCACGTAGAAACAAAGCTCCAAGAAAATTACCAACAAAGCCATCTGTACAGAAAACAAGCTCCGGTTATACCCACCTGTCATGAGAGAGGGAAAGAGCAGTGGGCTCCAGTACACAGCCACAAATCAATGTGCCTACTACCAACCAAAACAGGTTTGCTGTGGAAAAGGCAAATCCTCGAACCACAATCACATTCTCGCTGCCAAAAACAGATAGGAAGAGAACACCTTGAGGTTACTCTTCCTGCAGGAGCATTTAACAGACATCTTCCCTTCCTCTTCCTTCAGAAGAAAGAGTCATTTGCTCTGTACACAAACTCTATCTCAGTTTTCCCAAAGCCACAAAAAAACCCACAGCCACAGAACAGAGGGAACATCAAACCTGCAAAGGACCAAAGATGAGCAAATGTATTCGGTGTCTCTGTCTCCAGGCCAAAGCAGTTTCTGGAAAACCTTATAACAGAATTTAGCATCTCATTTTCTTTTGAAACACCTGCACAACACCTAAAGCAAAGTGATATAAAACTAATTTCTGTATGTCTCTAGCTAGACTCAACCTAATTGTTTCCTAATACATCAGTCCAGTTTCAAAACTGCTTCTTTCCAACCAATCAATACAGAAACTAGTCTTTTCTTTGCACTAGAACCCATATTAAGCAGGAATTGTAGTCCTTTGGTTCAGGGTCTAATGCACATATCTGAATAATCAGCTTAAACCAACTGCTCTCAAAGAGTGCAGAGGCCACCCCGAGGCTTTAAGTGGTCCCTAAGATGCAGCAGTTCCAGTTTTCCAGGTCAGAAGGCCAACACTGTTCAGTGCTCGCTGCTCAACCACCTGCTGAGGGCCAACAGCACCACTGCAGGGAGCAGCAACTTGGGAACCACCCCAGCAGAAGACTGAGGAGGAACAAAATACAACACCTGCAATCATTATCCCAGCACTGGTGTGCCCGGGAACTGGAAACATCCTTTTTTGTAGAGTCTACAGTCTTCAGTGCTCCGAAATACTCTCGGCAAAACAAGCTGCTAATCTCACACAGTATAGGCAAGGCCTTGAAGGGCAGTCAGAGCCACGTGGGACTGACCAGCAGGTATGTTTTTCAGAAGGCAGAGCTTCAATGTCATCTGGTGCACAACTACAGTCATTTTTGCATCGATCTTCCTCTCCATTCGCCACAAATTCAGAGCACAGACATTCAAGGAAAACACTACATGCTATGAAAGGAATGGTACTTTAAAAAAAAAAAAAGGCATCTTTTGGGTATCTTTAAACCTACAGAGCCTCAAATCTCTCATAAACCTACACTTAAAAAATAGCAACAATTCATTAATAAAGAACTGGCTTTAACGCTGCCTGTGATATTACAGAATTAACTTGTGTTAACAACAAAAATCTGACTGCAACATTCATGTGTAACTGCTGGAAACTTAGAATTACTAAGTCACACTTTCATCTAACTATTGAAGTTCTTTCATGTAAGTCTCAAGTTTATCATTGACTAATTACATTCATTTCTATTTAGAATGGGACAAAAAAAAATGTATGTTTAACAGAAATCACATTGTGAATGTAACACTTTACCACTTACTTTGTTTCAGCAGTAGTACTCAGACACTAACACTTAAGGAGCTGCTAAAAACACCAACTTAGCCATTGACATAACCACAAGTACCTTCTTTCCATCACTTGAAGCCATCGGGACATCAGCGTCACCGAGTGTATTGTTCCAAGGAGGTTAAAGCAGGATGTCACTTCCTGACACTCAGAGAGAGCTGAGGCCAAAACAACTGGGAATCTGAGCAGCATCCATGAGCTGATTCTGTCTGGTGCTGCCTCTTGCTACCAACCAGCTCCAGGTGTACATGGCAAGGGCAGTTGTGTACCTTCCACACTGGAGTCAGGACCTCAGAGGTCCTACTCCCTAAGGCTGTTCATGAACACAGACATGTGCAAAGCAAGCAATTTTATCAACTCTAGACGTGCAGCCTGTTAATATGAGGGCTTCTCTCATAATTTAGCTCCACGTGCAGTTTTAACACTGCTTCTCACACGAAAGCAAGTTGTTACAGAAAGCTGCTTTTATTTGCATCGACACTTGACAATGAACTCTTCTCCATATATGCTTTAAAGGATCAACCATAACTATTCGGGTCGATGTACTGTTCCTCATAGCTACAGAAATTCAAAATATGCTAGGACTTCCTATTTTTTTTCCAAGAGCCTACTCTCAAGGAAGAGGGGAGGGCATATTTACTACCTAATTTATGCTAAAAGATAAGGAGCATCAACCGCTTGGCAAGATGAAGAACCCCTTCCCCATCCCAAATCCTTCATTTAAGCATTCCATTCAAGTCAATGTTTCCAACAGCAACGGCTGTTTGTATTGATTTGCACTTTTTTTTCAGATAAGCATTTAAACATCTTTAGTCCACAGAGAAAAATTAAGAATCAGAAAATAAAAGCTTTCCAAAACAAACCTGCAGTTTTAGCAAGTCCAAAGGAACAGGCACACAAGTATATTCCACAGCATATGCCGTGTCTAACCCAAGCACTAAAAACCCTGGATCCACGACCAAGAGGATCCCGATGTGAAATCAAAGACAGTAACACAGAACTGTGTCTCTAATTCCAGACACCTGTAGTTTAATTACATTTCACAACAAGGCAGGCATTGCTGTGATTCATTTGAAAAACAGTTACCACCAGTTTTGGCAGATCAACACATACTAATGTCTTAAATCAATTCTGTGAACAATGAAGCCACGTTTTCCTTTTCAGTAATTTTATTCTAATGTGAAACATGAAAAAACAAGCACCCAAATAACTCCAATATAGTATGAAACTTTAATAAAAGTTGCTTAAAAAACAAAGAGCAAAATTTTAAAAATAAACTGAAAGACTTGACTCCTAATCACACATCTTTCTGACATCAGCAAGAGTACTTTCAGACTTTTTGGGGGAAAAAAAAAAAGAAACAAAGATCTGCTGTTGAAACATTACTCCCAAAGACTGTTGAAACGCATAACATGGAGCTTCAGAGACAGACAGTTTTATTAACAGGAGGCTTAATTTTAAACAGTATATACAAATCACATGACTTTTCAGAAGTTGGGACCACCTAGTAATCTGTCAAAAGAAAATTATGCTAATGAATTACAGAAGCATCTGTGTAATGCAACCGCCTCTTTATTGAAGTACACCTTTATACAATCCTTCCACAGATTCCTGTACTGGGAAATCCTCTCGGGACGCAGCGCTGCACAGGTTTGCAAATCTCTCCTACACACCACGTGAATAAAACTGTTGCCACTTGCACCTCTCAATTTTGCCTGCCCATACACTTCAGTGTTCCATGATATGCAACACCAAAAGGCACTGTTTTTCTTTGTCAAAAAAAACCCAAAACAGTTTAAACTTTACTATGTTTAAGTACAATGATTTGCAGGGAATAGCAGGATTTTTTCCAGGCAATACCCAAGTCTTAAAATTTATCATAAGCCAAGCAAGGATGAATCAAAGAAATTCTACTTTTTACTTGAGTAATTACTCCCTTTCCATTTCTCTGTTTTTCCATGGAAGGCTTCACTGCACAACAAAGAAAATGGCAACTCTTTACAGACTTTGAATACAACAGCACAACTTTATTGCAAAAATATATAGTAAACTCAGTATTTTCAAGTTTTGGAGAAAAATAAATTTTATCTCTGAATTCACCCACAGCAGTAATTCACAACAGAGTTGCTGAAGATAAAAGTTTCCTTCATTATAACCTAATTGAAAACTTTATCTGGACTCCAATCTTCAACTAATAATCACCACTTTGGTTCTCTTAACAGAGACGCTATGTTAGGAGTTCAAGAGACACATGAGAAATACAACATCAATATCCAACTAGTGTCAAAGATCCCTTCCCAACTGATTCGTATGATCCTAACAAATCAAGCTACTTAAACAATAATGATTATTTTCAACTGGAAATGTTTTAAGTGTACTATAAAACTCATATGATTTATGTTTGAGGTTAGCTATACTTGTGGCAAAAGTCTTATTCTGCACAGTTATAATTGCAATATATAAATAACTAAAGGTTATACCACAAAGAACAGCTTGAATTTTACAGAACGATTCTGCTCATACTCATAGGAATTAGTTTGGTAGACACATCAGCAAAGGGCATAATTCAACTGTTCATACAGTGAAAATCTTGGAAAAAATAAAGATACATAGACAAAACAATTAATCTGTGTACACTGAGAATTCAGTTGCAGAATAAAATCAGGACTTTAAACAAAGCTTTGACCTGTAAACAAAGCAAATTCAGCCAGCTTTTAACCAAATCTAGAAATAGCTATCTATTTTACAATGGCTTACAAGAGCACCCACTGAAGAGCTTCACTGACTTCACCTATTTCCCTTATCCAAAACTATGTCAAACCCATCCCGGGTTCCGATAAGCACTGTGTCCAGGAGAGTTCACCAAACTTCTATGTTGAATAAGAATCTGTCCAGTTTCTCCGCATATTTGCATGGGGAAAATCCACTGCACATCTCTCCTCACAGTGTTTGTCATGTCATGGCTAACCCAGTGCTCTGTCTTATCAAAACCAATCTGTTGTACAATTTAAACAATCCACAGGTTCTATCCTGGAAATACTATAAAAACCAATCCAGATGCATTTATCACAGCACTATGAATATCTATTCTACAACTACTTCAGATGAACAGCTACCCTAAAACAAGTTTTACTTTTCTGGAGCCTATAGGTCTGTCATTTAAATCAACAACAGCTGCCATAGCTTCATCACGAGACTCAAATGCAACCATTGCTTCTCCAGTGGGCATGCCCTTCTCATTGTATTTTAAGCATACTGAACCAGGGATCACTTGGTAACCATAAAAAAAATCCAAAATTTCATCAACCGAAACCGTAAAGGGCATATTTTGCACTTTGATGACAGTTGGCCCCGGCTTCCCAGAGCCTGTTCCAAAACCTGGGGGTCCACTAATATGTATGTTTCCTGGTCCGGGTCCAAACCCTGGAGGTCCACCTAAATGTCCAAGACCACCGGCAATTCCCGGAGGACCAGCACCAAAGGCAGGGGGCCCACTTAAATTGCCAGGACCATTACCAAACGCCTGAGGACCCCCTGCAAAACCTGCCGGCCCACTCAAATTAGCAGGACCACCTGCAAAAGCTGGCACCTCAATACCTGCACCAGGTAAACTACTAGCTGCAACTGCAGGTATTCCTGGTCTAGAATCAGGAAAGCCACCTATTCCGGGAGGTGGCAGAGGGGGACCGAATGTGCCAGACCCGCTGAAGTTACCAGGGAAGTTGAAGGGAGGACCATTGTTTGCTTCTTTAGCATTTCCCCCCAGGAAGGCATGCTCATCCCCACCAGGGCCCGGCGCTCCCGGCACAGCCGCGTTTCCTTGGATCGGGATTTTCAGGATCTTTTTCCCTTGAGATGGTGGGTTTCTCTCAATATCTCTCATTTCTTCTACAGTTATCAAACGCAAATTAACATCTCTTCCATTCAGTTTTTTACGATGCAAACGCTCTGCCTTACGAGCATCATCTTCAGCCTTAAACTGAACCAGTGCTTGTCCTAAACCTTGCCCATTATTATCAACAAGAATTTGTACAGAGTTTTCTTCTACTGCCAGTCCCTCCAGAAACTGAAGGATTTCCATTTTTGTTATGTTGTATGGAATATTAGATATATGTGCACACAATTTTGGCAGGCCTGGTTCTCCCTCAGCATTCATCAGGATTTCTCTCTGGTCATAGCTGAAGTTCTGCAATCGTTTACGAATCATATCTATCTTTTCTAACATTGCCTTTTTAGTAATTGGATGAACCTGAATAAAGCGATTCCCTATGTACTGCTTATGATGACACAAAGCCGCTTTATAATCAGCTTCATTTCTGAACTCAACAAACCCCTCTCCGATTGCCTTCCCATTAGGTCCATAAGCTATATAAATGCTGTCTTCAACTATATCCAGCTTTTTAAAAAAATCTATCACATGTTTGTTCTCTGATTCAAAGGGGAGACCTTTCAAATAAACACAGAAACCGTGCTCGTGGGGAGATCTCGACCGTGACCTTTTCTGCCCACTGGGAGATTTGGACCTAGGATGAGCCTGGGGAGGAGGATGTGCCTGCCCAGAGGGACCCATGGTTTGCTTGAAAGTTATGTGGCCTCCAGCAGCCACCCACTGTCTCTCTGTTGCAGGACTAACTTCAACATAGCGCTGAATCATCAGCATTCTGTTTCGCTTCAGTGCTTCAAATGTATCTTGAGGAGAAAAAAACTTAACTAGTCCATTTCCATTATTTCGACCTACATGATCCTTCAGCATATGGATTGCATCCACACGGAGCCCAAGGAAAAAGTCTTTCACATCAGATTCTGTTGCAGAAAAGGGCATTCCATGAACGCTGACATACAAATCATCAGGATTGATTGGAATTGGCTTGACACTACCTTGAGAATTCATCTGGATAGGATTTACAGGATTCATGGGACCAATAAACAATGGATTCAAGCCGCTGTTCATATTCACTGCTGCTCCAGACCCATTCATTCCAGTGGGTAAGGGTGCTACAGGTGGAGGATTCATAGGAGGCATTCCTGATATGGGAGGCAGAGGTGTCATTGGAGGTACAGGGGGCACGGGGGGAATCGGAGGAACTGGAGGAACAGGAGGCAGTGTGGGTACAGGAGGTGGAACAGGTATGGGGGGAATAGAAGGCATTGGTGGCAAAGATGGCATAGCTGGGATAGGAGGGATTGGTGGAGGAGGTACTGTGTTCATTGGGGATGCTGTGCTAGGTATAGTTGAGCTAAATGTTGGACTACCAAAGGTACTCCCAAGATTTGGAGGTGCACTCCCCATACTGGCAGTAGAAAATGTGGATATGTTTTTATTGCTCTCGTGCACTGTAGTAGAAGCAGTTACTATACTAGGAGAAGGATTATTAAAGTTAGGTACAGTAGTAGGTAAGTTAACCCTGCCACTCATTCCAGAACTAGGTGGTGGTCCCGACCTGCTCGCGTTTGCTGGTGGCATATCTAGATTGGCGGTTTCGAAACGCCTACGACTGAGTTCTATCATGTTCTGCATTTCAGTTTTACTGCTCAGCAACAGCGTTACTTTTGACCCTTTAATGGTACCACCTGTGCGCATCATACCAAGCCTTGCATCTTCATCAGTGGCAAAAACGATGAAAGCCTCACCCAGTTCACCCCCTACAATATGCACGCCCCCATCGGGAATGGTCAATCCAGAGAAGAAGTGGCGAATGTCCATGGTCCCCGCCACAATCGGGAGACCTTGCAAGCGGATGACCACAGCCATGCTGCGCTGAAACCACACACACCTGCAGATGAGAAAAGGCAACGGCCATGTCAGACTACTGTTCGTGACACCATGCAAGCACCTACACACACCAGCTACTGCATTTGGTTATACACACCTCGTAACATCTTGTAAAGATTAAGCATGTTTATATTCCAAGTTTCTTATTCATGTTTGTTTACTTCATACAGGCTGAAGTATTAAACATTTACAACACAATCAGTATACATTTTGTACTAGAGATTCCAAAACAGTTGTTATACTAAGACCCAAAAGCGTCAGTTAAAAAAAAAAAAAAAAAAGAAAAACCACAACAAACTAACTAAGGAATATCAAAAATCAGAACTATTATATCAGTAGTTCAATATTTAACAGAATGTAAGCAAAATGAGTATTTTAACCAAGCTAACAAAATTAATTTGCTATACACTGATATGCTATCCACTGTACCTGACAAAGTGGTTGCAAAATTCTGCACAGCTATGGGAAAGAAACAGCTCCCTTTCATTTGGGGAGGGACTTTATCTCCTGCCAAGTGAAAACAACTAGAAATGTAAGATCAGGCTGGTTATGAACAAAATCCCAATATGGACAACTAGGAACAGTGAGACATACAAGACATCCTGACTGTATCCTACGGACCTGATGTTTGATTCCTAGCAAAGGAAAAGGGTCCAGGGGACCTGTAGCTTGCTAACTGTTATAAACTAGCCCCAGTCATTTTGTGACTATACACACCTCACCTAAATTAGATTAAATCTATGCATATCCTGACTAGATATTTGGCCTTTACAGCTTCCAAAAATAAGGTCTAATTTTTTCAGTAGTTGCAGACAGAATTCTGTCTAGCACATGACACCTTCTGTCTCAGGCACAAGAAAATGACTTTTACCTCTGCAGCTGACGTTAGTGGAAGCTTAAGATCAATGCTTAACAGCAAGATCTGGACAGTTACCTTGTACAAATTCTACAGAAGCCTGAGGTCATATCAGAAGTTGAAGACAAACAGGATACTAGACAACTGTCACTTATTCTAGACAAACATTCAGTGCAGGCTGAAAGCATCATATTTATATTAGCAGGGTTCACCAGTTCAGAAGTCTCTCAGCCTAAACCGTCAGCAGTAGCACCTTGTTTCACCTGAGCCACTTCGTCTCTGAAACTTCTCAACTTCCCAAGTACAAGCCGGTTCAGTAGCTTATGGAAGATCTCCAAGGTTCCCATTAGTCACATAGGAATGGTGTTAACTAAGCACTTGAAATCAAGGACGAACCAGATCATAGACTCACAGAACTGTTTAAGTTGGAAAAGACCTTTAAAGATCAAGTCCAACCAGATGTCCAATTGCAACACCACAAGGCCATGCATCAAAGACTCCTGGCCATTACCAAAGCTCTGAGCAACTACAATCAGTAACTATCTCCCAGTAACTCACGTTCAGCTAAGCACCATATCCCAGCACACAGTCCAATCCATAAGTCAGCTCCATTTGCCTGCCCAGCTCTTCCAATCGCTTTAGAGTAGCCATGTCTTGAATGACTAAGTAAAGCCACAATTTAACCAGGCAATGCTGAAGTCAGCACTTAATGAAAACAAGAGTAACGATTCTTCTACAGGGTGAAGAAGCAGTTCTTCTGTTTGCATGATGGAACTTCAGATTACTAAATTGGGTCCTTAAAGTATTTTATTTTGTTGACCAATAAACCAGAGCTAACCCCTTCAACATACTAATGAATTCAAGCCACATTCTGGGGTATTCCACGGCATTGCCCCCCAACTGGCTGACACCAGAGAAGTGTCGAGGACCTTTCTCCCTCAAAGAAACAGCAAACGAGCCCGTTCACACCAAACCAGCTCTGCTGCTCTGGCCACTGCGCATGAACATCCAATTCCTTACTGCACCATCTTGAGAGAGAGACTGGAACTCACAATACAAACATTTAAAGAAACAAAAAAATCCACTGCTAAGAAAACCTCTATTCCCCCAAGGGAAGACAGCAACAGAAAGGGCAATATCCACTAAGCCTCAGGGCTAATTCTTTTGAAAGCAACTTGCCCATCTCCACAGTCAGGTAACAGAAGCAACATCCTTGTCTTTATCTTTTATAGTGGCAGTTACATTTAACTTGAAAATAAAATTCATTGCCCAATCATTTTCCAACAACAAAATAACTGGCCCATGTGAAAAAAACCACAAGAGGTCAAAATAAGGACTATCTATGCTACGTAAACATCTAAGAAAGCATCTAAGACTTTTTGCACTGTTTTAAAAAGCAGCGTTTTACAAGGATTCTGTAGATTTATTTTAAATTTGCCACAATTGATGGCAATCTCTGAAACTAAAGTTAAAATGAAAATTCTGCTCCCTTTACAGAAGCCACACCAAAGGGCACGGTAAGCCCAAGCTTTATCTGTTGTGCTACAGGATGGCTTTTGAATTAGATGATTCTGAGGCAAGCAAGCAGCATAAAAGCATCCCTGGCTTTGCACCTACACTTTTGACACTGGAATACTACCAAGCGCAAATCTTGCTAAGAGGTTTACATTTTTTCTATTACCTATTATATATAGAAATTAATTGTAGAAATTTTTATGTATTGGTAGTTAAGACATTTGAAGTTTCTTGTATTAAATGGGAGACTACTTTTAGTTATTTCCTTACTAATGCAAAAGGGAGGACAATCTGGTATGGCCGTTGGTTGAACAAGGGCAACTTGGGGAGGTGTTTGTACTCAGGTCTGCTGGTTTAGAACACCTTATATTCTTTATCAGAACTGACACCTGCTAGATATCTACATTTACAAATGATTTCATGAACCCAGCCCAGAAGACAAATTAACAGATAAAGTGACAAAAGAGTTCAAGTAGTCTGGGATAATTCAAAACTTCATGGTAAATGCTAAGAGAGTCCTTGAAGTTTTGCTACCAAGTACTCTTTTCAGGTCCACTAAATCACTATTGACAAAAAAATCCAAAGAGCTGCTTGGGGATATGGTCACTAAAAAAAACTAGCTGCAATGACTTCGGTGCAGTTAGTTCCATGCAGAACATTAAGCAAAAGCTTGCTATTAAGCAAGAGCTGACAGTATCATGGTCTGAATAAAAAGAATTTTAAAGACTTGACTCATCAAATATTTTTGGCAAAGGAATATTCTGTCAACACGTAACTGCTTCAATTTTCTCAAGATTTCAGTGCTTAAATAGAGTAGTAGTGTTGCTTCTGTGACCTAAAGAAAAATCTCAAGGACCAAAAGGGCCAAGTTTTACATTTTAAAACACAAACAGATTTTTTCCAAAATGCACTTAGGAGGCAATAACACACTCAGTCAAATTTTCCAAGTAATGAAAATGCAAAGCCTGTTCAAATATTCCACTGCTCACTTGCAAAGACCAACACCTGCAGAGGCAACATCAACTTCAGACACAGCACGGGCCGCACGCCCGTCCAGCGGGCACTGAAGGCTTTCTGTTGGGCTGTCAGAGGTGTCCTCAGGCTGCCTGCTCTCCTCCTGGTGCAAAAAGGGACTTGGAGGCAAAAGTGGGTTTTGTTGTTGGTTTGTGTGTTTGATATATTCCTGGAAGCACAAAATCCTAGAGGTACACTATGGACATTCCATCCCCATTAGCAAGTTGAAATCAAAAATGGAGAATAACAGGCTGCCGACAGTCAACCTGACTCAACTCATCTGATGAGCCTTAAGAGCATGCTTATGTCTTCACAGTAATATCTTTAGAAATGTTGATGTTACACTGGCAAAAAAGTGTAAAAGATGACAATACTACTTCTTCCATCTATGTGCTAGTTGGTAAAATAACAAGAATTTGGGTCATATGCATAAATTCATAAGCATGCCAGACCAGTGTTTTAAGATGTATGAATTTTTCAATGGAAAAGCTGAGAATATTCATCCCAGTCCCCAGGGAGCATTAAAGTACAATACCCACATGGTACAAATACACACAAACATCTTTGGCAATTCTTGGATGAAGACTAAGAACTGCAGTAACACTGGTACTGGAGGAGGAATTTTAAGTAGGAGACTGTCTAGCAGAAGTTAAAACTGCAGACTATGGTTTTGTCTTTTTTAGGCTAAAATCAACCTGTTAGATTAATACAGTCATCTCTGAGCCAATTTGAAACTATTCAAGCCCTTTAAATGCTGCAAAACCTAATTAGAACCAATTGATGTTCACTTCTACACTCCAATAGTTACAAACATGCAGACCTGTGGCCTGCAGCAAAGTAACTGCATTTTCCAACAGTGCAAAATAACTGGGAGAGTGTTCCAGACTACCACATGCTGATGAAACAACAGAGACATCAGTTTGGCGGAAAATTCTGTTTACAAGAAAAACATTGCCAAAACCACCATCAAAGAGTAAGTCAAAGTAAAGAGACAAGCTACAGACCCAAGTCTTTTGATATAAATTCAGATTCCAAAAGCTTCAGGTATTTCTTAGGATATACTCAATATGCATATAAAGAAGTCTTCAATTCAAAGGCTCTTACCTGCAAAGACAGATGTTTTTTTCTTAACAAGTAGCAGAAGCCAAGCCAATCCTGTGGGCAACCAATTAAAACCAACTTTTAGACTGCAATAAAGAATAAATGGAGGCAAAAATCAATGCAGGCAACACAACAGCAGTAACAGTCCACAAAGAACTGTATATATAGACAGTTCAAACCTGCGACCACCACAAGGCACTCCAACATACAAGAACCACAAGGGTGCATTTTCTATACCTTCTCCCTATGTGACTTGTTGGCAATTGCATTGCAGAGCTTTTTTATGATTTCAAGACATAAGCACGTCTTCCACAAAGAATATAAAAAGAACCAGAAAGCATTCAAAGAGTCTTTCAATTTTTCCCATGACCAACAGGCAAACAAATCTCTCTTTCAAAGGTAAAGAATGAGAATTAATACTTGAAAACCCTAAATTTTAACAAACCCTTTCTCCGTCAGTAACGATATTCCTTCCTGTGCATCTTCTTACTCAAACAAAGCAACATAAGCTGTACCTCAGAAAACCTCCCTGGAGTTGCAGGTGAAGAATTCTTTGAGAGTCACACAAGCTGATGAAACTCAGTGACATTTCACAGCCATCTCTAGGCAGTCCCTCCACAGAGCACACAGGAAGAACTCCCACAAGATACTGTATCTTCAGTTGTAATCTGCCATTTCATTAACCAAACCCTGGTCAAATGCCCATTTTTTTCATCCCTGGATAAAAATTATCTTCCCAGGATTACAACTCAACAAAAAAAGCCCAACATTTTAAGTGGTAACACATGTATTTTGTATTTAAAGATGGGATGGAACACCTTTGCTATTTCACTGCTTGGTAGACCACCTCACACTAAAATGGTGATTCTTTGGAAAACCGTCCAGGAAGAATCTCACTAGGAACAGACAACTGCCTCCTCCTCACACAGCCCAAACAAGCCGGTTTCAGTCCTTAAACATCATTACCAAAGCAAACTTGGAGCGAGAAGTACTAACAAACCCTCCACAAACTCCCTAACAGAGGGAATTAAAACAAACACAGATATTCACACATCTTCCACGACATCAGCAACAGACTTACAAGTGAGAAAGATACAACTACACTCTACAGACTTATATTAAAATAGCAAATGCATTTAGGAAAATAAGACTTCTTTTTTTATTAGACCTTTAAGAGAAACATGCAATCCTATATTAGAAGGATTCAACTATACACTTTCATCTATAACAGTGTCAAGCAGCAGTTCACAAAGAAAGAGAGAACTGTAATCACCTGAAAAACAGTTTCATGCAAAAACACATCTGCTTCAAGAAGCAGATAAACCTCTCATGCACAAGGAACTTTCCGTTTGGAAGAAAAATCCAAATCATTGGATGTATTTCCAGTACAGCAACCACGTTGTTGCACATGTTACTCTTCTCAACACTGAAAACAAGCTGAAGATTTGCAGTGGACCAAGACAACATGAACGAGATCAGACGGCATTCCCAAAAGGTGCAAAACTCCACTTAACCTCTCCACCAAACACCATCGACTTTTCTTTGCAAGTCTCAAATGTCTCAACTTTAAAGCAAACCATCCACGACTCCTGTAGGTAAAAACACCCTTTCCAATGAACCGAATGCGCACGAGCACATTAACTGGGCCAGCACCGGCTGTGCAAAGGTGTCCCCGCACAGCGCGGACACCCCACAACGCCCTGTCAGCTGCACAAGAACCAGCACCCACCGCACACAAAATCACCGATGAAACAACCTGAACAGGAGTCCACCAAAGAAACAACCGGCCGAGTTTTTTGCCTAACCCCAGCAGATCAAGGTGGGGAAACAAATTACTAAGAATAATAGGTAAGTTTAAGAGTGAGTAAAAACAGAGCCACGAGGCTCTTTCTTCGAAAGAAAACTCACACTGGGACCCACTTGAACGCTACTTAGGGCTTTTCTTTTGGGAAGGGCGGGCTTAGGTTGTTTTTCTTTGGGATTGTTTTTTTTCTTTTGTTGGTTGCTTGGTTGCTGTTTGTCTTCGCTGTTTTTATTTTACAGAGCTGATTTTCACTAGCAGAAGAGAGCGCTCCGTTACTATGCGGCAACTTCGCTGGCGCTTACAGGGCAACCCGGGCGGGCGGAGGCAGAGCCGCGGGCACCGGGGACCTTCCTCCCGGTGTCTGCCTCGCCTCATCCCGCGGGGCCGGGAGAGGCGCCCCCGGGATCGGCGCCCCCGGGATCGGCCCCGCCGGGGCCCCGCGCCCCTCCCGCTCCCGCCGCTCGGGGCCCCTCCGATCCCGCCTCGGGCCCCGACACAGCCCCCACCGGCCGGCCCCGGCCCCGCCGCAAGGTCACTCGGCCGCCCCCGCCGCCCGGGCCCGCGCTCGGCCCGCACGGACTCACCTGCCC
>NW_020884960.1:1094893-1147049 GCF_003945725.1 Corapipo altera
CCCGCGCCTCCCCGCCGCACCGCGGGCCCGCAGCGCGGGGCGGGGCAGGCGGCCCGGCCCAACCCGGCCGGGCGCCGCCGCGCTCTTACCGAGGGATCTGTACGGGAAAAAGGGTTAGAACGGAGCCGCCCCGCCCGGGCCCGCGGCGCCCGAGCCCCGCGCACCCACCGCAGCCGCACAAAATGGCCGCCGCGATGCGGCGCCGGGGGGCGGGGCCTCGTGCGCGCGGACGGCGCGTGCGCGGGGCGGGGGCGGAGCCTCAGAGCCCTCAGGAGGGGCCGCTGGGCGGGAGCGGAACAGACCCAGACCCAGACCCAGACCCAGACCCAGACCCAGACCCAGACCGAGACCCAGACCCAGACCCAGACCCTCCGGAACTGCAACAATCCCCCATCCGCTGGCGCGTCGTGTACGAATTAGTGACAGTGAGTGGTGGGGCTGCCGAGGGAAAGCAGACTTGAAGAGGGCACTGAGCTTCAAGCGAGCAGAAGAACCCTGAGAGCGGCTCGCTTCTTCACTTCGGAGCAAGTTGCAGGATTAAAATGAAAGATTCCCCTGGGCCGATGTCCCGTCCTGTGTTTATGCTTGGCCTGACTGAACTCAGCCCCGATAACCAGGCCGTGCCCTGGGCTGAGGGACCCCGGGCGCTCCAGCACTGAGGACACGGGCGCGGCAGCACCGGCCATTCCCGATGGAAAACCCCCTGTGGAGTCCTCTGTAAGAAACGGACACAAATACACCACTGCCTCCCTTTGCAGCAGATTTGGGGGCTCAACAAGTCTGTTAACTTTGTCATTTTTCACCTCTCAACAGAAAGCAGGCCCGACTGCGATGGGTGTGCTCTCCCAAGGCAGAGGGGTCCAGCCTGGCTCAGCACCACAATAACCCCCTGCTCCAGCATTTGTTTCCCTGTATATTCCCTCTTTCTACTCCCCAATTCTACTTTACCACCCTCATCCCCTCCCAAGAAACAGCCCACACTCACTTATGTCCTCCCTATTATTCCCAGTTTTACAGATTTTGTATTCTATTTGGTATTTATGGTGATAGTGAGGGGTGGCAGAAGCACCTGCAGCTCAGGGCAGCTCCCCTGCAGCAGGGAGAAGGTTTGGGTAACAAAAGGGCAGCGCTGGAAGGTCACAGGTCAGAAGGAAACTAGGACTTTTCAGCCTTTGGGGAATGTGATGAGTCACCATGTTACTTTTTGTTGCTCAAATAAGGTCTGGTGGAGAGACTTGTGATGTTTACTGTGTGGACCATCAAAAATAAACCAGGACCGAACTCCAAAATCCTCAGTGGGCCTCCAGACTGTGTCTGCACAGCCTCCACGAAGGCACAGTGAAGAGCAAATCCTGCTGCCCTGGACAGCTGCTGCAGCCCAGCACATGTCCTTGCACCTCCAGCGTCCTGGTCTGTGCTGCACCTTGGATGCCTGTGACAGACTATACCAGCAAGTGTCCAACTGCCTTCTCAGCCATACCCGAATTTTCATGGGGAAAGAATACCCAGTTTACTCAAAATTAACAGAAGCAGATTTGTTGAAAATGGATGAGAGGGAACAAAATCCTGGACTGGTATTACTACTAGTATTAGTATTAGGAGCATGCCGAGTGGCCAAGAGTACCAAAGAAGAGTCAGAAGCACGATGCAGTTGGTTACCAACAGCAGGAGGAAGGTGTCTGTGGAAAGCAAAGGTTAAAGGACAGGGATCATGAGCAACCATGTCCAGTGTGATGCCTGCAACATGCACGTAGGGGAAGGCAGGCAGACAAAAAATGCTTTAGGAAAGGACAGGATTTGCCTTTATTAGGTACTAGGAGCACGCTGGTTTATCTGTCTCCTCCACCTAAACCAAAGCTGAAGAAGGGTGTCAGGGATGCAACTAGGGCAAGAAAATTTACACAGGACATTTTAAAGTAAAGCTCACAGATGTCTCCCAGGAATACTCTGCATTTCTCATCCCCATCTCTATTTAAAACCTGTCAGTCAGCTATGATGTCCCTTATTGATCCTGTGTAGTTACTGTTTAGAATCAAACACCTGATTGGTTTTACTGTGCCTACTCAGCACATAACCACTCTGATTGCTCATTAGTATGAGCTTTGCTTCTTATAAGAGCATCTTGTACCAGCCTTTTTTTATGACTGATTTGGACAGATCAGAGGAACATCAGCTGTCAGAGGGATCAGTCCTCCCAGCCACTCAGCTTGTCTGTTTTAAAAACTGGCATTTGCTTCCTTCCAGTGCAGGACCTTATTCAGCAGCCTGAAATTTCATCAAAGCTGTCCATAGTAGAGAAGAGATCTCTTAGGACAGCTTTTTGGGACTCAGCCTTGGGAAACTGTATCATTTCAAAGCACAGGGCACACATGTTAGCAGAAACAATTTGCCTGGAAACAGCTGGCCCATGAGTGACATCACAGCAGACAGAGAACTGCCAGCCAGTCCATCAGGCAGGTGTAGTTCCCCAGGTCTTCCTTATTTCCCCTTTAAAAAATGGGGGTTACGTTTGCCATTTTGCAGTCACTGAAAACTTCACTGGACTGCCACAACTTTCAAACTGATGGACAGTGCTCACCCACTTCCTTCAGGACCCACAGGTGCATCTCATCAGGTCCCATGGACTTCTGCACCTTCAGGTTCCTTGAATGGTCCTGATGTTCTCCTGCAGGAGTGGTTCTTCATTCTCCCAGTCCCTGCCTCTGCCTTCTGTGATTTGGGTGGTGTGGCTGGAGCACTTGCCAACGAAGAACAAAGAATATCTCCGCCTTTCCCATGTCCCAGTAGAACACGCCTCTCGTTTTGTTCCAGAGAGGACCATTTTTTCCCTACTCTTCATTTTATCAATGAGGTACCTATAGAAGCTTGTCTTATTGCCCTTGATTTAATCCCACCAGGGCTTTAGCTTTCCTAACCTGATTCCTGGCTGGTTGAACAATCTCTCTGTACTCCTCCCAGGCTAATTGTCCTCACTTCCACCTTCTGCATTCTTCCTTTTTGTGCTTGAGTTTGTCCAGGAGCTCCTTGTTCATCCGTGCAGGCCTCCTGGTGTTTCTGCCTGACTTCTGCTTCACTGGGATGCATCACTTCTGAGCTTGGAAGAGGTGATCCTTGAGTATCAACCAGCTTCCCTGGGCTCCTCTTCCCTCCAAGGCTTTATCCTATAGACTCTACCAAGCAGATCCCTGGAGTCCAAAGTCTGCTCTCCTGAAGTCCAGGGCAGTGAGTTCAGGGCATCCTCATTGCCCCAAGGATCTCAAACTCTACCGTTTCATGGTCACTGCAGCCCAGGACTGTCCTTGTAGGTAAGAATAAGGTGGCATGGCCCCCATCCTCCTTGGCTCCTCTATCACTTGGAGAAGCAAGTTGTCATCAACACATTCCAGGAACCTCCTGGATTGCCCTGCTGAGTTGTCCCCCCAATGTCAGGGTGGTTGAAGTGCCCCACGAGGACCAGGGCTTGTGAACATGACAACATTCCTATTTGTCTGTAGAGGGCCTTGTTGGCTCAGTCTTCCTGGTCAGGTGGCCTGTACCAGACTCCCACCTATCCCTGATAGCTGATGTCACCTATCCCTCCCTTTAATCCTGACTCCTAAGCTCTTTAGTCAGCTCCTCATCCATCCCCAGGTGGAGCTCCATGCACTCCAGCTGGTCAGACACAGAGGGCAACAGTGTGTGTGTCCTCTTCTCCCCTGCCTGTCCTTCCCGAAGAGCCTGTGTGCTTCCACCCCAACCCTCCAGTCACAGGAGCCATCCCACCACATCTCCCTGTTGCTAATAAGATCACAGCCCTGCAGGCACGTGCACGGCTCTAACTCCTCTTGTTTCTTCCCTAGGGAATGTTCCTCTGCACAGACATTTAAGTTGCCTCCCCTTCCCACCCCCATGAGGCCACTGGAATTCCCTCGTGCCGCCCTTCAGCTGCTCTCCTGTGACCTAGGACCCCTCTCCAGGCTCTGGGCATATCTCACTGCCACTGGCATCAAACCAGTAAGAGCGGGATGGACTGAGGATCCCATCCCCCAAAGGCTTTAACTGCACCCAGTGAGGTACAACTGGGTGTTCATCCTTGCCATTACTTCTTTCTGTCATGGAGAAAAGTATCTCCACTACACATTTTTCCTCATCTTGTCCTATAAACATTTTCAAACAAACACTTGTTACCACTGTGAATGAGTTTTCCAAACCCTTACATGTAGAATTTATATTTTAGATCTTAGCACACAAGAAGTGGTCAGAATCTGCAAGATTTGGAGCTCTCTTTTCTCAAAATAATCATGGCTTAAGCTATTTGAGTTTTTTAAAAAAATTAGCCCTGTTCAGGCACAGAGTTTGAGAAGAATGACTCTTCAAAAGTCAAATGTAATCTTGATGACAGCGAACTTCTAACAGTGTTTGCAGAAAGTCAGGAGTTTATCTTTCCCTGTTCCCCAATGAAAGCTGCAATTTAGCAACTTAGTGGTGGTGCTGCAAGGTTCACCCAGAAAGGCGGATCCGAAAAGACTGACAGTAGCCAACTTTAAGTCTTACCTATAATTTTTTATCATTCTTGAAAGACAAAGAACAATTTCATAAACATACAGTTCTGAAACATGCTGGGAAAGCGTTATCACATGCTTAATCCAGAAAATACGTATGGCCCAAGGATAAAACAGAGCCTATACAACACTGCTAAAACCTACTTATGCATACGGTATTTTAAAAATGTTGTGATGAAATATAAGGTGCCAGCACTACAACAGTAAAACTGCTAAACCTAAGAATTTCAAATAGAACAACTGAGGATTAGCTTTCTATTACAAACAACTAAATCTGTCCTTAGTAACAAAAAAATGCACAAGCTTCTGTAACACAATCCACCTTGTGAGACTCAGCTTTGGCTTTTACACGACACAGTTGATCCTCGAGGTAGATTCCATCCCAAAGAGAAGGTACTGTCTATGGGGTGTATCAAATTCAGCAGCTCACACAGCATCCATCATCAGCACAGCTCATTGGAGAGCTGTCTGCTTATGCACTGAAAGAAAGGCACTTTGTCATACAGGCTTCAGTTTCCTACTGGAAAGATCACCAAAGGTAAGAAAGGAGAGACACTGCTACGAATTAATCTCATCAAACCCTTTTTAACAGACACCTCCCCCAGCACGTGCAGGAAATGGATTCCCATGCCAGTCTCCAGTCAGGCAGTACAGTCTGTGAGACAGAGAAACTCCAAAGCCACCTGTTCTTATCTCCAGACAAAATATACAGGCTCAGCTGGGCACAACTCCCTGCACTGACAGAAGCCAAGGGCCCACAGGCAAACCAAGTAACATCAAAGGACTCATGACAAGGGGAGAAAAAAACAACAAAACCCCCACAAAACTCAGACTTCAGACATTGCACCGTGTCTGCTCTCCCCACCACCTCCACCACTGGTGCTCCCACCAAACTGGTGCTGCCACCGAAGCTGACAGATCCTGCCCGTCCCCTCCCCCAGTCAGGTCAGAATTCTTTCTTTACTTAGGTAAAATTGCATGGGAAAAAAACAATGGAGGGGACAGCAAAGTGCATCATGATTGTATCATAAACTCTGGAACACAGAAGGATCTTTTGGATTAATGCACACACACACAAAAAAAAAGATAAAACCCAGGAAAAAGAGCCAAAAATACTCAATTTCAGAAAAAAATTGTTCTTAACTGCACATACAACTTATCTGTGAAGGCACATAGCCACACTGAGACATCCCTTTCCTCTAGAGATGCCAAGCATCTTCCTATCTAGAGCTTACAGCAGTACAAGACAAAGAGAGGCAAAGCCCAACTGCTGTGCAGGACACCACCTCAAACACAGCAAACTGGCACCAGGTCTGTGCTGCAAACACAACAACGACTTGAGATGAGTTACACTGAGAAGCAACAACCCCGTGCCAGGATTACAATGGCCTAAGAGGAACCTGCTGATTTAATCTTCTCAGAAAATACATTTCCAAATAAATTGCATTTTAGGATAAACTTCTGTGTGTCAATGGACATGCAATGGGCGTTGGATCAGCCTGCCTTTCTCCATGATAAAGACTAGTTTCATTTTTGGTTTCTTAGACTTTGTGATCAGAAAACACAGTTCTCCCATCAAACTGCAAGTGTCAGAAAACAGAAGTGCTGCATAATTTGCTCAAGAATGTACAGAAAAATACATTTTAATCCACATCTAGTCCATGGATAGTGACGTTTTCTCAGTGCTGAGTCCACTTAATGCTTTTGAGGTCAATTCCATCCTGCACCATTTCCCAGAGGGGGCTGTAAAGAAAGGAGAAAAATAAGGGCTACCTAAAATGCACAGAACATCATCAACAACAATAAGCAGACAATTTGATCAATAACACAAGAAATCAGGAGGTATCTCTTTGCCTAGACTGAGCCCTCACACTTTCACTGTCAGATGAGTCACGACTCTTCCCGTTGCACCAGAATAAACTAACTTTTACATTAACTCAGTAATACCATCTCTGCATTAGAACCTTCTAGGTACTGCCCTACGTGCTTGCCCTACTTGTATTCTTCTCTGACAAAGGCAGGATCTGTGAAAAGGTTTGATTTCAGGTTTGTTTCCTTAAAAATGAGTCTCTACTGTTAAAATCAGGCCCATCACGCACTCTGGGGACACTGTTTGCTGATTTACAGAAACACCACCAGATTTTTGAAGCAGACCATTACTCTGAACTAAATCCAACTCTTCCTATGATTATGACCCCTAAGAAGTCCTTGTGTCCAGTAAGGATGGCTCACCTCATTTCCCTCAGCCTCTTCACGTGCTGTATGCACTTCTGCACTGTATAATCCACTTCTTCTTCTGTGGTGAAACGACCAATGCCAAACCTAAACCAAAGGAAAACCATTAAGGACCAGAACAGAGTGCATGTGGAGGGGTGGAACAAATCCACCACCGACTTTTATCAGAAGAGAAGAACACGTGGAAACATCAGGGCAGAGCACACACCTTATAGACGAGTGAGCCAAGTCTTCGTCTGTGCCGATCGCCCGCAGAACATAAGAAGGCTCCAGAGAGGCTGAGGTGCAAGCACTGGGAAAGGGAAGGCAGGGAAATGTCACACTTCTGTTCACAGGCAGATGCTACAGTGAAGTAACACTGCACTAATCTCCTCCAACAAAGAACAGGTAGCTTACAGATGTTTCTTATGACTATGACTCTTTACAACAACCTGTATCAGCTTCCCCAGCCTCTTAGAAACCACCATGAATACAGGCAAGAAAAGTGATATTTCTATTGATGAAGAAAAAAGAATAGAAGGGGCAGGCATTAAAGGGAAATGGGGGTAATAAATTAGGAGCATAAGGTAAGGAGAGAGAACACAGATAATGCAGCAAGAATGAACATAAAGCCACACAGAGACATGGGGAATGCGGATTAGGAGGTAGCTGAAGTAAAGGCTGTGGAAAAAAAGACAAAGGAGCCAAGACAGAACTATCCAGAGAAGGTAACACACCAGGAACATAATGAAAAAGAAAGACTTCACAAGCTGCTGTTTGGCAGCAGAACAAATAAATGAAAAGCAGGGCACAGAGGAATCCAGAGCAAGATGATCCAGTTACAGCTGCCAGCAGAGAAAACTTTCACCTTGAAGCAGTAGGGAAAACTGGTTACGTCCTGGGACTCAGTTCTAACAGGCAGCCACATGCAGCACAAATCAGAGCTGTTTACAGCTCCCTGGTGCACAGAGCAGAAACTCAGAAGAGATCTTCACGTGACACAAGTCAGACACAGTCATGTGGAGACTTGTTCTCCCTGTTCATCGTGCCAACCTGTTTCTAATTAGGATATGCTGACTGCTTTGTTCTCAAAGGTGAGGGAAGGAAGGGGCATCCTCACACTCCATTCCTTTCATCATAAACATCAGGAGTGTCTTGGTAACAGAAATGTTACTCATCACTCCTGTAGTCAGCAGAGCTCCATAAAAGCATACGCCATTTCCTTTCTGCTGCTACATTTAACACAGGGACTATGATCTGATTTAACTCAGATACTTGCCCAGCCTCAAGAGATTGCAGTTAAATCCTGCTGAAGGACAGAAGCTGCTCAAGTGCTGGTGGCCTTCAGAATGACAGTATCACCAGTACAAGCCAAGGCTACTCAGATCACAGGTAACCAATCTGCAAGGCTGGGGCTGGCAGGTACGAATTTGTAGCTTGGTTTTTGTGGGGTGGGGGTTGGAGTTTGTTTGGATTTTGTTTTGGTTTTGTTTTGTTTGTGGTTTTATTTGTTTTTTTTCTTTCAGGATGAGTAAATTTGACCTTCAGTAGAAATATGCCCCTTAAATACCACCTTAGAATGCAATCAGTGCCAGGCTGACTCATTGACTGAATATGCAAATACGGGGCACAGAAGAGACCACTCCTTAGTCTTTACCTCCATTAGCAGATGCTGTTTTCTCTCCAAAACATACTGCTACCCTTCCCATACATTCCACCTACCTTCCTGAAGACAGAGCCACATCTTTCAGAGCCATCAGAAGACTCTCTCCTTCCACATATGCAAAAGATAAATTGATGCATCCTACACAAAAATAAATGAAATAGAAAAAAAATACATCAACTGACATCTCTGGCAAATCCTCTCCTGCATGGCAGGACCTGCATCACGTGTGGCTCAAGGGCATTCTTCAGCCACAGCCTCACCCCCGAGGCCCCAGGCAGCTCTGAGGGCTCGTTACCTGGGTAGCGATGCTCCCGGTCCCCGTTCATCACCACGTCAGGAACTTCACTCATTATTTTGGTCACCAGTCGTTCTGCCAGTTGTGAGACTCGCTTATGGTCATACTAACAAAGAAACCAGAGGAGACCCAAGTAAGAAAGTGTACATCCTGACCTCACTCAAACTGCTTCGTGTCGCCAACTGTGAGCAGCCCTGAGTAACTGGGGTTGGCCAGACGGGAAAAATCACAGCTGAAACTTGAACTGACAAACTTTGCCTGCCCTGGTGACTGCCAGTTTCAAAAGAGAATAACCACCTGGCTCCTAGCTAGCTCAGTCTTCAAAGGGGTCACAAACCATGCAGAAAGATCTACATACACAAGCTGCCAAACCGCCTTTCATAAAAGCACAGACCTGTGTTTAAAGACAAGTTAGACAATGCACAAGATGATGCATTTTGCACCACAAGAAAGGGCACCTGTTATGGCAAGTGCTCCTTATTTCCCAGCTCTCCAACTGTACCAGAGACACAGACTCACAAACTACTGCGAGCTCAGCTTTTACCAGCAGTAACCTGCACAGTGAACTGCCCACGTGCAGCGTCTTGTTCTACACTGAAAAATGAGGTCACTTGCACCAAGAGCAGGAAGGGATCGGCCCTGGCACACAGAACAGCCACAAGAACATGACACAATTCATGCTTGTTTGCACACTTGGAAAAGCTTTAGAAGAAAACCAGGCTATCAGTTGATTTAGAAATGCCAGGACTCTGCCAGGCAAGGAAGAGAATCCAGATCTGAGGCTCGTGCAGAATTTGGACTCTGCAGGCTCTCTAGCCTCAGTTTCCATAACCACCCAGCTCAAGATTCAGATGGAATTCTGCCTGTCTCCTGGGAAGAAGCTTGATCCCACGTGTGCAGATATCTGGCCCATGCATCCCACTGGCACTGTATTTAAGGATTTTTACATTCCAGCTGTAAGGAAGGCATTGGTGCCCACAAACCAACGCAGCAGCCCACAGAGGCTCAGACACCAGACCTAGCAAATAAACTTTACTGTCCAAGCCAGGAAAAAAGAAAATAAATTCTTTGTTGCAAAGCTCCAGAGAACTTGAACTTACATACACATAATAGGTACAATAATGGACTAGGAAGGCTTATTTTTTCAATATAAACATGACTTACTCATTTCAGAGATGCTGCTAATACATGTGTGAAGTGAGTAAAAGCACATAAAGCTGTATTTCACTAAAACTGTCACCTTTTTTGTTTCTCAAGGAAAAAGAAACTTTAGAAAGAACTTCCAATTACCCAAAAATACCCTTGAAGTTGTCAAAACATTAAGTTCACTTAATGTTAAAGCATGAGAAGCAAATTTAATTCAGGCACATGGACACAAGAAGACCTAAGGAATCCAAGCCCTAAGTGGTGCTGCTATATGATTTTCTGGAACCCAGGACAAATACCTTCTCACACATACCTCCATCTCCTGCTGTGCCACCTCACAGGCTGCTCCCAGCCCCACTGCCAGAGGGGTGGGAACAGTCCCAGAGCGCAGTCCTCTCTCCTGGCCTCCCCCACTCTGCAGGGGCTCCAGCCTGACGCGCGGTCGGCGGCGAACGTACAGAGCACCGACCCCTTGGAAACAAGGAAAGCTGTTTTACCACGTGCCCACAGCTCTGAAATTATGGACAGACAGGGACTCCCAGGTTTGGTCACATTCCTTATTTCCAAAGCAAACACACATTTGGACACTTAACTGGAGAAAAATGTAGTAAATGATACAGAATTGTATTATTTTCTAGGAAATGGTGTTTTTCCCACTGCTCATGTTCAGGCTCCCAGAGCTTCAGCCATGGGAGCTCAGCTTTTCCACTGTGCTTCAGCCACCCAGGGACTCATCACTTCCCTTTCTTCCCACAATTCCCACGCACAGCTGAAGTTCATCCCCTTGCAATGAAGTTTTTATGTGCAGATATTTCATTCACTGACAAAGTTCCCTTATTGACTTCCAACTCCTTTCCCTGGATTATCAGGCCCACACCAGTCCCAGGAGTTCTCTCCCTTTCTTCTCATTAGGAAGACTCATCAGTGGTAGCAATTTGCAGTGGGCAGATTAGATGAGCCACTTTTGACAGCCAGTCAATCTCACTCTCTCCTCGCTTAGAAACCCATTTTCATGTCTTCGTGTGCCCTGGTACTCCTAATGAGTGACTGTCACACGGGAAGAACAGCTGCAAATTCCAGCCATAATAAGTTGTGAAAATTTATGTCTGTCATTTGTCCAAAGCTACTGGTTGAGAACTTATTATCTCTGGACAAGGACTGTCTTCAGCTCTCAGGAGAGCTTGCACAGAAAAAAAAGACATACTGCAAAATTTTGCCTTTTGTTTCTGAAGAGCATACAGAATACAGCAAACCTGATTCCTGGCTTTCTACACCCACTGTCACAAACTAAATGGACCGTGACAGTAATAATACCTGGACTTTTAGTATTTGTGAGTCAATTAGAAAATCCACAGCTGGATTTTAAACCCCATTCTGCAAAGAAGATGCACAGATGGAGTTGTGGAAAGAAGCCACTGGAAGCAGAAAACAACCAAAATCACTAAGAATTTAAACTTTCCAGTTATCTTTTGGTCTCCTCGTTGCAAGTAACATTTGTGTTTAAACTTTGCTCTAAAACCCAGTGATTTCAGTTCAACCATTTCAGCACCAGTTCTGCCTCCAAGCTCCTGACAAAGCACTGCTCCAATGCTGCCACCATTAGACACCACAGTTCCTTCTTCAGTGAAACCACCCCAACCCATCAGCCCTGAAGATCCACTTGCTGCAGCTCTAAGCTGGCAGCAGAGCCCATCCAACACCAGTCTTAGAACAGTTTTCTGTATGTATGGCCATTCTTCCCGAACAAAGATTTGGAAAAGGTCTTTACCCTTTGAGCCTGTGCAGTGGATTTTTTAGGTGAGACATGGTGTGCACTGAACTGAGCCCACCCTTTAATCCCAAGGTTCATCTGACGGGGACAAGGGAGCTTGGATGGTGGCAGCGAGGTCCTGGGGAGCTTGGACGGTGGCAGCAAGGTCCTCAGGACATAGGTTTGTTTAGAGTGACCTTCTCTTAGATGGATGGCCTTACAGGGCTGACGAGCTCCATCTGCCCAGAGAAGTTCCCTGACCGGGAATCGAACCCGGGCTGCAGCGGTGAGAGCACCACATCCCAACCACTAGACCACCAGGGAACCCCCAGAACAGACTTCTACAGCTTAAGTAACTGTCACCACGACAAACAGCTTTGACTGCACATCTTGTGCAGTTAGCTTAAGTTAGGCATGGGAACAATTCATAAAGCACTTCAGTGAGTACCTTTTGGCCCATAAATTTTATGGCCACTGATGCTCATCAGATCAATTTTCATGTTGTTGACATCCATAGGAATTTTACCAATTGCTTGTGCAGCATCTGTGTGGAAGAAAACCTTCCGCTCCCGGCAGATCTCACCTGTAACAAAGACACCAAGGCAAACCCACGTTACCTTGTCTGATCACCATGATCCCAGGGATTACAGCAATGGATCTAAAGCATCAATGAATCTAAACCAACAGGAGGGACCAGTTCTGAGGTGACAAAGGAAGAAATGGGGACTGTGATGTCTCTTTTACAGTGAAGTGGCTAAAGCTGCACAGGAGCTACTGTAGCTGACGCTTTGGCACAGGTTTAGAAAGGCAAGACTGTGGTGAATTGCTTCAGTTGAGAAGTTAAAAAGTCTACTGCTGTTAAGAAGTGAGATTGTTTCCCAACTCACACCTACCAAGTTTAGGAACAAATGGTTGCATGAGACATCTAAGTTTCCACACAGAGATGACTCCACAGTTGGACAGAATTGGTTTTTTCTTGATTTTTTTTCTTCTCAACACCAGTCCAGTACAAGCTAGCTTTACTTTCACATTTATATTTGCCAAGTATTTTCATGCTATTTCCTCTGCTCTCCAAGTTTTGCAACACTCAGTCTTGAAAATGTTCTCAGAATTGTCACTAGTCCTCACACATGCTCATTATTACCACCTGAGCCTCTCACCAATGTTTTCACATCCAGACCTAAATACACTAAGGAACAAAATAACACATTGTTCATGGGCAGTGAACTTCAATATTATTTACTTCTGCCATTAAAAACATCACAACTCATCTTCCCCAGAATCCACACCTAGCACAGCTGCACCCCAGACCTCTCCTCTGCACAGGACGTTCAACACAATCCTTTACAGGGTAAGTTGCCCTCCTGTGTTTCAGCAAGATCAGCAATATCAGGCTCCAGGCCTCACACTAGCAGGGCCCCAGGTTCCCTCTGCAAGGCCCAGGCCTGGCCTGTGGGACCTGTTACCAAGGTGTTGTGAGAACATCCCGTGGGAACTGCAGCTGGCACCAGCCATCCCTGGTGTTTAAGCGTGGGACAGCAATGGCCTTGACAATGTCAGCACAGCAGGAAAACAAGAGTCCTCAGGCCTATACACAATTCACTGATGGTCAAATGGTTGTCAAGGAAGAAACAGAACCTTGAAAAGCCTTGGGGGAAATGCTGCTTTGAGCTTAATGAAGAAAAAAAATGCAGCAGCTACAAGAGGAAAACCAGCTGCACAAGATATCTGGCACAGCCTGAGAAAACAATACCCTACACAGTACAAACCCCAGGGCAGAGCCACAGCCAAAATACTGCCCAAAAAGGGAAACATCTTGAATATGAAGGTGTGCTGGTTTTGGTAGAGTTAACTTTCTTCAGAGTGGCTGGGATGGGGCAGTGTTTTGTGCTGAAGACAAGGTTGATAATATCGTGATGTTGTTGTTATTGCTGAGCAGGGCCTACACAGAGCCAAGGCCTTCTCTGCTTCTCATACTGCCACAGTGGAGAGGCAGCTGGGGGGATGTGGGAGGGGACACAGCCAAGGACCCAAACTGACCCCAAGGGATATTCCAGACCATATGACATCAGTATATAAAGCTGGGGGGAAGAAGGAGGGGACATTTAGAATGATGGTGTTTCTCTTCCCAAGTCACTGTTACATGGGATGAGGCCCTGCTCTCCTGGAGGTGCTGAACACCTGCCCAACTGTGGGAAGCAGGAAATTAATTCTTTGTTTTGCTTTCTTGTGTGATGGCTTTTCCTTTCCCCATTACACTGTCCTTATCTCAACCCATGAGTTCTCTGGCCTTTACCCTTCTAATCCTATCTGGAATGAGTGAGCAGCTGCTGGGGCTTGGGGGCTGCCTGGGGTTAAACCAGGACAGAAGGGGGGTGTGTATGTTTTGTCACTGTCATGGGAAACCTCATCACCAACTCACCGTGGGATCCAGGCTGTGCAGGCACCCGTTCACCCTCCCTGCTCCAACGACCCTGGTTCTCCAGGGTCTCCCTTCAACTGCTCCGAGGTCCCTGTCACTCCATCTGCCTGCTCAGAGCCTGGTTCACCTTCTCCCTGCCTTCTGTTCCAGAAACCTGGCTCTCCAGCAGCCTTTTGGCCTCCAAACCAACGGTTCATGACTGTGTACGGCAATACGGGGGGAGGGTGGTGATCACCACCCTCTCCCACCCGAAATCCTGCACATTTCTCCTCTTAAACACTACAAGTGCTCAATAAACTGTTATAGTGCACAGTCTTAATCTGGCCAGTTATTCTGTGCAATTTTTTCATCCATCATACATTTCAGAATGAAACTAGAAACACTGCAGTTGATCTATTCAAGGCTATAATTGCTGTAGTGCTCACTGGAAAAGCAGTGACTTTCATTCCCATTTCCCTTTTAAAATCAGTTTTTATTTGGGACAGCAGATTTATTTATTTACATTATATTTTTCTTTTTAAATACTTAAATTATTATTTATTCCTTAAGTACATTACACCTAATCTTTTGCATCAGTACCACTTGGGGATGAAATTATCAACTAAAATGAAGCAGAAGCAACTTCAGCTGGCATCTGAAAGCCACACAGTACTTACCAATGTCGTGAATTGGCTGCTTTACTCCTATTTCATTATTCACAGTCATTACAGAAACCAAACTTGTGTCTGGCTGGAATGCAGCCTCCAGCTCCTGGTGAAAGATTCAGAGGGACAGAAGTTGTGACTAACAGGTCACAAAGGACACGAGGTCCTCTTAAGCATCAATTTGAAGCAAAAACTTCTTCTATTTTCAGTTTCTGTCTGTCAGTAACAACTTACCTTCAAATCTATGAGCCCATTGTTTTTAACAGGTAGATACGTGACCCGAAAACCTTCTGTTTCCAAGGAACGACAAGAATCCAACACACACTTGTGCTCTGTTTGTGTAGTAATTATGTGCTTTTTCCTGGATTTATAGAACCTTGCAACACCCTGTCAGGCACAATCCACAAACAAGAAATTGGCCATTAGACCACTGAAGAAAGCCATGACTGGAAACAAGAAATCAATACTTTGATATAATTCATTTCAATCTTTCCTGTCTGAGCCAAAGTCATGAATCTAAAAGGTACTGACACATAATCCACACTACGTGTCTCCACAAGCACTCATTTTTGAAAGCAACTCATTTCTCAAAAAACCTGTGAAAATGTTAACTGACAGAAGTTACAAATGTCATTAATCAAAACACTTTTTAAAAAACATTTTATGTGGAGTCATATACACTGACAAGCCTGAACAACCACATACTAAAGGTTAAAACACAACCCAGTCTTCATCAGAAAAAAGTTCCTAATCAGCATTGTCCACTGTATTTCACGATAAAGATTTTAATTACATAAGGAGAAATGTTGTATTTGGTGCACGTAAGATAAACACTGAATATTTTACACTCAAAACCACATCCTGTGCACTAAAACATTCCATGTATTTCCTCCAAGCTGTAGCAGAGCATCACAAGGAGCAAATCCAGGAATGCAAATATTTGCTACCTACTCCAACATATTAACATTTAAACTGTTCAAAGATGCATACAGTTCTTAAGAGCATAAATAACTATCAGTATAAACCTTTTACCTTAATTGCCATATTATTAGATTCTGTTGCACCACTGGTAAATATAATTTCCCGTGAATCAGCTCCTATTAAATCTGCAACTTGCTGTTTAAAAAGAAATACAATGTCAATATGTTAAGAAAATATACAGTGAATCCACCACAGCAAAATACAAGCAAAATGTTTTCAAGAAAACCCCCTCGAGCCTCAAAGGGATTACAGCTGGTCATTACAGAAGTAGTATTAAGGAGTAGCCTGTCATAAAAGAGATAAAAAGTAGACAAAAACCCATTACACATTACTTCAAAAAAAAAAAAATTACAAAGACCCACACTAAGATTAGGAGAGTGATAAAATATGGAGTAGCCCAATCACTGCAGCATCACGCTTGTGACCCCAGGAAACCAAAATTCCTGAGGAATCTTTGTCTAAAGTTTTGGTTTCTGCCACTTCAGCTGCTCTAATCTCACTGTTAGGGCAAGTCCTGGGACAGGACAACCCCGGATGTACGGACACAGTGGGGAATGAGAGGCTCTGGGAAAGGGGTCAGAGGTTTGGGCTGAGGCAGGTGGAACAGAGGCCAGCAGTGCCCTGGCAGCCCCAAAGGGCAGCCCTGTCCTGGGGGGCATCAGGCCCAGCAGGGTGAGGGGGGTCTGTCCTGCTCTGGTCTGCACTGGGGCAGCCTCACCTCAAGTCCTGGGGCAGGTTGAGGGGCCTCTATATGTGGATATAAAGCCATCAAAGAGCACATGCAGAGGAGGCTACAAAGATGGTGAAGGGCCTTGAGGAACAGCAGAGGGCATTTGGCTTGTTCAGCTGGAGGAGACTGAGGTCAGACCTCCCTGGGGTTCTGCAGCTTCCCCACGAGCAGCAGCGGAGGGGCAGCACCGACCTCTGCTCTGTGACCACTGAGAGGGCCTGAGGGAACAGCTGGAGCTGTGCCAGGGCAGGGTCAGGCTGGATCTCAGGAAAAGGTTCTTCCCCCAGAGGGTGGTTGGCACTGAACAGGCTCCCCAGGGCAGTGGGCACAGCCCCAAGGCTGCCAGAGCTCCAGGAGGGTTTGGACAATGCTCTCAGGGACAGGGTGTGACTCTTGGGGATGGTCCTGTGCAGGGCCAGGAGTTGGACTCGATGATCCTTGTGGGTCCCTTCCAACTCCGGATATTCTGTGATTCTATTTTTTCTTGAAAAAAATCTACTAAAGCAAAGCAAAGAGGAAGCTGGTAAATCCAGCCCACAGAGAACAGGCTTTTTCCCTTCATTGTTTTTGATGTTCTTTTGACACTGAATGTCCTTGCCAGCAGGAAAACCATGACTGTGAAGATGAAGACTCACCCTCCTCGCCTTCTCCATGGCAGCCTCGCTCTCCCAGCCATAGGCGTGGGTCCTGGAGTGGGGGTTGCCATAGTAGGCTGTCAGGTATGGGAGCATGCTATCCAGGACTCTGGGATCCTACACGACACAAAACACCCAGCCTTAGAAACAGAGAAGGAAAAGCATCTCTGTCCCCTCTAGACATGCACCCCTACTGCACGATCAGCACTTGTGTCACAGTGTCTTGCTTTAGCTCAGGCCAGATCTCAAAAACGTGAGGTTATTACACATTATGGACAACACCAGTGTCTGGCAATTGTGTTCTATGCCCTTGATCTGCACTGAGGCGATCACAGAACGGGATCATCTGAGCAAACAGAACCACAGACTGCTTGGAAGGCTCATCTTGTTCTGCCCTCCTGCCATGGGCACGGAGAGCTTCCCCTAGGCCAGGGCGTTCCAAGTCCCATCCAACACGGCCTTTCTTCTGAGCAAAAGAAATACAAGGTCTTAAAGTGTCAAGAGAAATGGCAGGCTGGTATTTTGGTTGAATTAACCTCCTGCTGCCTCTCGCAGCCGCCCCCACTCCCGCAGGGTCGGTGTGAGCCCCGCCGCCCTCCCGCCCTGCCCGCGACCGGGACTGCCGGCGGGGCTCCGGCCCCCGGGGGCGCCCGAACTGCCCCGTGTTCCTGCGCCGGGCACGGCCGGTGTGCGGGCACGGCCGGTGTCCCTGTGCCCGGAGCAGCCGGTGTCCCTGCGCCGGGCACGGCCGGTGTGCGGTGTCCCCGTCCCCCGGAGCCCGGGACACAGGCGAGCGCTCAGGAAGAGCCGTGAGCGCGGGCCCCGCTCGCTGTCCGAGCTCGGCGCGGACCGTACCAGCGGGGTGGTGGCCTGCACGTCCATGTAGAGCGGCCGCAGGGCGCCGTCGCCATCGCCGGTTGGCCCTGAGGGGAGAAGAGTGGAGGGAGCTGCTGTCGGGGACGGGCGGGAGCGGCGGGGCCGCCCCTGCGCCGACAGCGGCTCTGCCCGACCGCGACCTTACCCGGTCCTTGTCCCTCTGCCTGTCCCTGTGCCTGTGCCTGTCCCGGTGCCGCCCGGAGCCGCCGCGGGGCGCGGCCGCTCCCCAGCCCCGCCAGACGCCGCCACAGCAGCATGGCGGGCGGGCAGGCGCGCGCATGGGCGGGGCCGCGCTCGGGACCGCCCCTTCCGGTCCGTCAGGAGCGCGCCGGAAGCGGGGCCGGGCGGAGCGCGGAGCGGCCCAGCGAGGTACCGGGGCGCTGAGGGGGAGCCCCGCCGGGCCCCGGGACACCCCCGCGCTCCTGACCGGGCGGGGAGCGGCGGCCGCCGCTCCCGGGGCGCCCCCGCCCTGGCCTCGGGCTCCGGGAGGGCGGGTTCGCTGTGCCCCCGGGGCCGGGCCGCGGGCGCTGCTCGCGGTGGGACGGCACAGGGGAGGCCCCGGGACAGCCCCGCGGCGCTCGCAGGAGCTGGTTGGGGGTGAAGCGGGGCCGTCAGTCCCTGCCCGGCCTTCCTGCACGGCGGGCGGGGAGTCAGGCCCGGGGGCCGGCACAGCGCTGCAGCTCCGAGCCCGGGCCGGCCCGCGGTGCGTGTGGAGGCCCGTTACACAAAGCAGTAAAGCCTGTGGGGTTTGTCCTTTCTTTTCTAGATGCCTGTGACCGTGGGCCCGTACGGGCAGTCGCAGCCCAGCTGCTTCGACAGGATAAAGATGGGTTTCATGATGGGCTTTGCCGTGGGCATGGCTGCAGGGGCGCTGTTCGGCACGTTCTCCTGCCTCAGGTACGCCGAGGAAATGCTGCCACAGGCGGGTGGTGACAGGGCGACAGCCAGAGTGAAATGGTGCTGCTGGGGGGCCGGGAAGGGATCGGGGCTGGGCCTGTGCTGTCCGTGGGTGGAAGTTTGTCAGGGTCTCCAGACTGGCCACACTGATCAGCCCTGGCATCCACCAGGCGAGTCTGGCCCTGGCAGAGTGTCAGCTCTGGGTCACCCCTATGCCAGGAGGTCACAGTTCCACAGACCTTTTCCTGCCACCTGTTGGGAAACTGGGGCTGTGGAGGATCAGCTCTGGGGGGAACTGGATGAATGGTGTGTGCAGCCCTCTCCTGGCACTGAAGCTTCCCAAGGTGCTCTGCAGGCTCCCAGTGTCTGCACTGTGGTCACTTTGCACGGGGGCAGTTACTGAACTGACCCCAAGTATGAGCTCAGGAGTGTGGGCAGAGCGTGGCTGGCACTGGCACAGCCCCACTGTGCATCAGAGGGGGACAACATTCCACCTTCCCTGGGGTTCACCAGCTTGGAAACACCAGCTCAGTGCTCTGGGTTCACTCTGGCACTGCTGACTGGCTTTGCACATCACCTGTGAGAAGGAACCACTGCAGTCAGCTCTTTCATACTTTGCACAACTCCTTCTGCTCCAGGGTTTTCACCTGTGATTAAACACAGGACAAAAAGGCATGAAGTCTAATCCAGTGGAAGTTTGATGTTTTCCTGATCTGAGTTCCCAGAGGGTATTTCTAAGTGTCACAATGGTGGCAGAAAATACAGATTTGGGGGATTTAGAAGAAGCAGTTATAGTGGTTCTACTGTACCATTTCTGAGGGTAAATCTCATGTTTTAAGAATCAAGTGCATGAAATTCCTTAGACCCTAAAGTCACTGCAGTGCTTAAAAGCCAAATATTACAAGAGCTTCTTGAGACAGAACAATTCTTTTTGTTTCAGTCAGACCTCAGGTAGGTAAGAACTGGAGACCAGAAACACCTCTGGACACTTTTAGGCCTTTCAGGTGTCTCTCATATTAAAAACACAATCAGTAGTAAATAGGAAGTTAATTTTAAGTTGGTGGTATTAAAGCACTGCCATTGCATCCAGACAGGATGGCAATACAATAGTTCAGACAACTCTTTTTGTTCTCTTGCAAGTCAAAAAGTTGGACAGCACGATTTTTTTTTCTCCCATATTAAGGGTGTTTGGGGCACTAAGATGTAAAGCTGTTCTTGCTGTGGCGTGGCAGGATGGTTCCACTGCAGGAAAAAATACACGTGGGCCATTGGTGAGGGTCATTCAGGAGCCCCTGCAGTAGCTGAAGCAGTAGCTCAAGCACAGGGCACCACAAAGAGTGTCGGGGTAGGAGAGGTACCACTGCACAGATTTAGGCTGATTTAGCTCATTTGTAACCATGAGCTGGTTGTCTCCCATGTTTTCTGCTGCTTGTCTGTGATGTGTCAGGTTTCAGCTTCTGTATAATTCCCTGGTTTTCTTTACCTCAGGATTGGCATGAGAGGACGAGAGCTGATGGGTGGAGTTGGCAAAACGATGATGCAAAGCGGTGGGACGTTTGGGACATTCATGGCCATTGGTATGGGGATACGCTGCTAGCCTCGAGTCTGGGATGTATCCCAGAGTGCCCCTGCCCAGCCATTCCTCCTCTGTACCATAATAAAATCTTTAGATACCTGGAAGTGAGAGCTCTTCATGAAACAGCAAAGCCCCACCCTCCATGCTCTGCTATTCTTAACATGCTTTTCACTAAATTTCTACTTTCCTCTCATCATTTACTCCCAAGACAATGAGAATTAACCATCCTTGGTACTGCATTAAAGTTCTTGTTTCACCAGTGTAAGTACAGCATACACAGGTCTCCCTTTGGCACTTGGGCAGCTCACATTCCCCATGTGGATGTGGAGCAGCTCCATTGCCTTCAAGCATTCTTGAGTCTAGGAAAGTTTACTGGGTGGCTAATTCAGATTAATGATTGAATTTCTCTCCTCTTGCAAAAAAGGTGGGTTGGAGCCCGTCCCATTTCTGAGTTCCAGGTGACAAAGGGCAGGTACTCTCACAGAGTGAGGGACCCCAGGACCAGGGCAGGCTGTAGGTCCTGGTCCTACAGGACCTACAGGACCTTTTCCTACAACCTGCCTTAGCAGGCCCACAGCGTGCCATGTTTCCCTGGGAGAGCTGGGGATCCCTCCCACCATTCCCTGACCCCAAAGCATTGCCTGCAGCAGACCTACGAAATGAGGGCTGGTGTTGCAATGTGCCAGTACTTGCCTTTTGAAACAAGGCTTATTGCTGCTCCTGCCTTAGTTCTTTCTGAGGAGACAGGTGAGCAGCAGCACTGTCTGAGCCAGCACCTGTACAGCCCTGACCTGGTGCAGGTGCCTTTTTCCCTGTTTTTAAGGTGGAACCAATCCAGCACTCACAGCCTGTTCTCAGCCTGCTGCCATGGGCTCAGCCCAGAACAGCTCCTTTAACTCCAGCTGGCACTGAGGGACTAATACGGGACACTAAAAAAAGAAAGCTCAAGCACAGCCTGAGAGCAGCCCTCACAAACCCCCAGACTCTCCTGTAGCGTCTTCCTGGCCCCTCCCCACCTCTGTGCTCCCTCCAGTCACCTGCTCCCAGTTCCTGGATTGCTGAGGACAGTCCCTTGCCCCACTGCAGCTCAGGCACAGCCACACACAGCCCTGCTGGAGAGCCAGTCATCCCAGTGCTCTGGGAACAGCAGCAGGATCCCTGCACTGCCTGCCTCGCCTTCCCCCACCAGCAGGAATGTTCTCACTCCATACTCTCCACCTTGGCCAAACAGTTTTTCTGAGTGGTTAGAAAGGCCAGGGAGGCAGGACAGGGGTAGGAAGGGCAAAGCACAGGGGAGGCTCCCTCCAGAAAGCAGAGTGAAAGCCAGTGTAACCGATTCCTCCAGCTCCAGGACTGCCAACCACTTGTGAATGATGGGGGTGGAGTGGGCAGGAGGGAGGCAGCTCTGGAATGAACTTCCAGCAGGTCTGAGGAGGGTGAGCTGTGCCCAGGTCCTCAACAACGACGGCGACAGAGCAGAGGGTTGAGAACAGCAGGAACCAGCTCCTGCATGTGCTCTGAGCACGGGGTATCCCACCTGGTTATCTCCACCTGGGATACCTGCAGTGGTATCCCTGACATCCACCACTGCACAGCACCCATCACTCACTTGCAGGCCACAGCACACACTGCTTAAGTCACAGTGGGAGAGCAGAAAAATAAAGCTTCATGAAGGCCTTTTAAAGAGAATTTTATTTGAGTGGTTCTTACAAAGATTGTTGCAATATGAAAGTCTTTGTTTGATAGAAATATCAAGCTGTCTTGTCAAACACACTGAAGTAACCCAAAAATATATTTCAGAGCTCACAGAGCTTAAAAAGAGCAAAGATTATATGCAACCAGAACAAAACACGTTTCTGTATTTCCTACCCCTTTTCAGCCTTGGCTGGAATCTGTCAGCTCTGCCTCACTGCACACGTGGAAACTCATCCGGAAATGCAGAGATCGTTTTGTTTGGAAACTTAGACACACCTCACAGTATTTACAAAGAAACTTTTACAGATACATTAATCAAAAGTTACCATCAAGAAATAAAACCCTTCAATCCTTCTATTCTTACCAATTATTCAGCACAAAGCAAGCTGAGTAGCTGCCGCAGTCAGCCTTCAGTAGCCTTTTGGATTTTTCATTTGTACAAAACACTAAATATGTCCCTTCATCCAGTCTCTCTCTGATATTGCCCTTGAGCAGATCACCCACATTTAGTGAAATGTAAAATGTCTTTGCTGCATTAAAAGAAAGGCTCGTGAAACATTAAAAATGTCATTATGTCCCATCTGCCTTTTACAGAGAACTTGTTATCTATGAGCTACTTCTCAGTTCCTACGGATCACCTTAGTCAATGTACAAGAATTACAAGGCAGAACAAGAAGTCAACAGCTTTGTATACAGTGGAAATGCTAGTTAGGGAGAATGAACACACTGCATTTCTGCTTACTTCGTTTTATTTTTAAAGGTAGCAGGAAGTGTACACAAAATGACATTAAATCCTTTCCTTTAGTTTTATCTAAATAAAAGATAACTCAATCTTCCTCCAAAAAATACCTATGTACAAAACTGACTAAATTAATCTTCATCGTCGAACAGGAACCAGTAGTTGGGTTGCAGTCATGGAGTCTGGGAAAAGGCTGTGGTACGTTGGAAGAGGTACATACGCTGCTGTGATCATTTTACCTGAGCACAGGATCAAACAAAAACAACCATCAGTGGCTGGGCATTTCTGCCAGGGGTGACTGAGTAGAGAAGTGCACGTGAAACACCCACCTGCAAACCACCTCCCGTGCAGCGCGTTGACGGCCGCGATGGCAGCGGCGATCGAGGGACACTTGACGTACACGTTGCCCTGCAAGACACAACGAGGCAGCCTGTGAGGAGGGGACACTGCCACGGGCTGTGCCCCAGCCAGCCCCTGGCCACACCTGCTCCACTGGCACGGACCAGTGACAGAAGGAACAGGGGAGAAGGGGGCAGGGGGCAGTGTCCTGACAGGCACCGCCCCACGGGAGCAGTTAAGGCAGCACCACATCTTTCTAAGCAGGATTTTCCAAGACAGCCCAAACGTGCACTCATCTGCTCTCACTGAGCCGTGGGTGGCTCCTGAGAACCCTCTAGAGGGGCCCTGAAGGCTGTGAGAGAGGACAGCACACGGGGTGTGGCTGCCCCCAGGGGCTGTGAGCCACTGACCTCAGCCACAGATCCCTCTCTCCCTGGTCTGAGCTCCCAGCCCGATTCCACAAGGAGCAGGCACGCCCCATTCCCCAGGCCAGGAAGAACACACAGCACCTCAAGGGAGACTGATACTGTAAAAATTCTCTTACATGAACTTCAGCATCTATCTGTCTTTACTTGAACAGGGACTGAGGCAAAGGGAAGACCCCATCCCAGCAGGGCAGGAGGCCTGAGATGGTCCCCAGGGTGAATGACAGACTGATCTTAGAACTTGGCCAGAGATACCTGGAGTTCCCCCATCTGTAAATCAAGCACTGTGCCTCCCTAATCTGGAGAGCTGCAATAGTCACATCCAACAACTCCAAGGCACACAGATGCCCACAGTAATGTGTGGCATTTTTCTGGCTGCCTCCTTAAAAATAGACCACCATCAGTAATTCCTGAACCAGATCAGATTCTAGCTGAAAGAGGTTTTTCAGGAAAATAATATATTAAGAAACAGACTTCCCTGTAGCAGCTTTTGCCAGCCTGTACTAACTCTTCCCACGGTGATCTAGCTCATTCCCTGCTCAGGGGGTGACCCTGAGCTCAGGGGCTGGTGATGAAGGCATTAAGCAATGAACACACACAGCTCTGCTCTCAGCCTCCTCCTGCAAAGGCAGCCAAGCTCCTTGAACCCCAAAATGAGGTACAGCAACACAAAGCTGTGCCTTTCCTTGACCCCCCAGTGCAGTACACGAGCCGTGCACTCAGCTGGGACTGCAACCCTTTCATCCACAACAAATCACCCCTCGTGGCCAAGCCCTGACAGTCTCAGTGTGCAAGTCTGGCTGGGACAGAGCCCTGAACGTGCCCAGAATCTCAGTCTGCAAAACAGAACAGCACAAGGGAGCTTAGGTTCAAATCCAGTATTTTTAAATATCGGTGGGTGTTTTATATCTGGGTCATCGCTGTGCTACTGTAACAAAATGGGTTTCATTTTTTATGAAACATTTAACTCACGACACAGTAACTGTAGTTTTTTCTTTTAAATCCACTTGCTAAGGTAAAATAGAATTGCAGCTCCACATGCTCAGAACACATGTGAGGGATGTTGAGGGCTAGTGCATTTTTGAGGGGGTTATGTGATGCTTTTTTTTGTTTTGTGTTTAGTTGGGCTTTTGCAGGGGGGTGTTCTGGACTGTTGGGTTTTTTTATCTGTCAGAGAACAGTGGTCTCTCAGACAGTAACAGACACACACTGTGGGAAAGGTTTCTGCCTCCCAACAGTCCAATACAGCAGTGACCTTGAAGATTACAAGGTGCCAGGGACACTGTTTTACATACTAAACTGCAGCTCCCATCTAAACTCTCTGTAACTCATGGAAAAGTGTTTCAGGTGACACTGTGGCAGCTGCACAAGGACAGCAATGGTCAGTGAGTGCCAAGTGCATCACCAGGGCAGACCAACCCCACCCAAACAGACTGGGACAGCAGGGTGGGTTCCAGCCCCACACCACGGAACACAACAGGACACCTCCAGGGGCTGAAGAGTAGAAACCAGCCTGACTGAGACCATCTGAAAACTGAACTTCAGTCTGGGCTCTGAATTCTTTATAAAAGGGGTTCCAGGCGGCCAAATTTATTTACAGACCTTCCACAGTTTATATATTCTAAGAGCTGAAATACAGGGAAGAGGTAACTAATCTGGGGATTGTGTCAACACAGTGAAGAAAAATATATTCACCTGTTTAAGATGCAGGTATGAACCTGGAATTCCCTGTTCTATCTCCAGGCCCTCAGACTTTCCCCTGTAAGGCTCTAACATCACCAGTGTTCCCAAGCCTGGGTTGAGGCTCACATTTCCTGCACACCTCAATTCTGCTGCAGCAGGGGCCCTCTGTGCTGAAGCCTGGGCTCTCTAGAAAGAGGAAACTGGAAGTCCCTGATGTGGGGGAAATGCACAGTTTAAGGGAAAAGCCAAATGCCTGAACTAGACTGGTCACTACTCTTCAGCCACAGAACTTCAGCTGGGTAAATCTGCAAGAGCAGCAGCAGCAAACTGGTCATACCCACATCAGTTACACACCATGATTCACAACAGGAGGGAACCACCAACATCCTGGACAAACTGCAACACTGCTTCAAGAAATTTAGGTTCTGTTTAGGGAAAACCTCCATATTTGTAATGCTCCCTCTAGACAAAATAAAGCAACAGAAGTGCTAACAGAGCTGCTCAGTGTCCCCCCAGAACCAGGCATACCTGAGCTGAGTTTTTGTCTACATAGATGTGGATAACTCCTCCGTGTTTGTTACATTCCTCAATCACATCATCTTTAATTTCTGTGTCCCAGCCAGCTTCTTCTTCACTGTATGGGGGGCAGGAAAAACAGGACAGAGACATCACTCAGACAAAATCCAGCCCAAACCCATTAAACACACTCTTGCAACATTCTGATTTCTCACATGTAAAAGTCATCAACAAATGCCACACAATAAGTCACTTACGTTTGAGGATTAAACATGTTGGAAAGCTGGAAGCACTGTGTTGCAAGTGGTTGTACAGAAGCAGCTGCAGCCAGAACTGTTGCAATGGAAAAAAAATACCAGTAAAATATCTACAAATGGAAAAAAATACCAGTAACATATCTACAAACCCACTATGCATGGCTGTAATTTAAATGAGTATCTCCTATCTGTTTAAAATCCCAGCATTCAGCAATGGCAGAAACAGTTCTGACTAAATAGAAATCGAAGGCAGGAAAGCAAAACTCATTACAAAACACTATCAATGATAGATCCATTTAAACTGATCAATACCAACACTGGCACATATGAACCACAGTTGAAGGTGAAAAGATAATCGTGTACATTGATTTTGGCAGATTTTCCATGTAAACATTAAAAGGCAGAGACACATGCATCTTGACCTGCATCTAAAATGTCTGCCTGAGTTGTATGCCAGTAGCACCTTTAATGTTTTGCTCCTCATGGAAGCTCAGTAGCAGTTCAGGACAGAGTGGCACCTCCCCAGCTGACTGCACAGCAAGGGACAGAGACTTTGGTGAATTCTCAAAACCTGTTTTAAGCACATTGAGTTATGCTTCAAAAGTGTATCTGCACTTCTGTCCCTTGAAAAGGCAGATTATAGGTAACATTTCACAACAAAAATTATGAACATTTAACTGCAGGATAAATTTATACTCCTTCCCTGTAACTGTGGAATTACTACTTGTCATTTCTTGCTGCTCATCATGCCAGTCATCATTAAACACTCTCCCACAGGTGCCCTTCCACAGGCTGCAGCTTCTGTCAGTGGAGCTGGAATAACGGCCCTCTCCCCCTGCACTGCAGATATTTTGGGTTGTGTAGTCAGATAATGAACAACTCAGAGACAGAAACCCCAGCTCCTGATTCTCAAATGACCCCTCTAAGCAAGGAGAACACCCCCAACCTAGCCACACCTAAACCCACAAACACCACCCCACACGTTTTCTTGGACTAACACACGGCTGGGGAATGTCACCAACACAGAGCAAATGCTACGAAGGATTTCCAGTCAAAAAATCAATCACAGCATGACTCCCCAGGGACACCTACAGAACACAAGGCCTCAGTGTGGGCAAACTCTGCACCACAAGCATTTCACTTACAGCCATCTGCAACAAGACCTACTAATTACAACTCACATCAAATGCTAGTTTACCTTCATTCTGCTGGGACAGTCTTGTTTGTAAATCTAAAGAAAAATACAGAGAAGTTAATTAGTATCCTTGGTAGCATCACTGCCTGCCAGCCAGGTTGTTTAGCTTGTATTTCTCTGGTTAACAGCTTATTCAAGTGCCTCAACCCACTCTCACAGTTCCTCTCTAGCTGTGAGTTCCTTCACTAATCTCAGCTCCTCAGCTGGGAGATTCTGTACTTGACAGATTCCATGACCACAAAGGTAAGTGTATGTCAAAGAGAAACAACACCTTAAAGGACATGACCATGTCCTTTAATTCAATTTATTATCCTCTTCTTGCCTTTGCTGTGCTTGAACTCTTTACAATTTATTTCCATGAGAAAACAATTACAGCAATTCTGACAGGCAATAGAGGTTTGACATCTTTATTAACAGAAAGCAGTTAAGTACAGTTATAGAAACCTGACATTCTCAAAGCAGTTATCAAATTTCATTTTGAGTAGAATGAGGTGATATTTCCCCTGCTATCTTTCCATATAGATGTCATAATGACAAAAGAACCTTCGGTATTTTTCAAATTCAAAACATTTTCAAGAGTTGAGAACATTTAATTTGCCTAAAAAACACTACTTACTTGTTAAGCAACATACAGCTGTCCCAACTGGAAGTGATGGGACCAAACAAATGCAGACTTTCTAGCCATGACTTCAACACTCAACATCTCAAAATGAATAGCAAACTTCAGAATTCAAGAACTGAAAGCATAAGCCCCTTCAATAATGTTCCATTTAGCAGAGAGACATGAGGAGTGACAAGACTGAAGTAAACCATCATCTTAATTCACTGGTTTAGAGAGCAGCAAAGTGATAGACACCAAGCAAGCTTCCAAGCTTACCTGGGAACACCTGAGGGCATCAGGTACAAACACACTTTTTCCCTTTCTAATAAACCCTCCTCGACAACACTGGAGAACCAACAGGAGTGATTTTTTTCTCTCTATCTTCCTCAAGTGCCTTCCCAAATATCTTCCTAAGAACACATTCTGAAAAGCAAGACTGGAAGGAGCAAGATCTGAAGGCCAAGCTGTAACAAGAGCTGGCTACATTTGGCATGTTTTCCATCCAGATCTGAACACAAAGAAAACCTCACCTCCACAGAGTGGAAGTATCATAATAGCAAAGGCTATCTTAGCCTGTATTCTCTGCAGAAACTGCATGGATTTGGCCAAATCTGTAAGTAATTACCTAGTTACTTTTGAAAACAAAGGTGTTTAAAATCTCTGAACTCCCCCAGTTTCCATGAGGACACTCTCCCTCTGCAGTTCTGACCCACCTGCACAGGCACATCATGTCCAGCTGAACTTGTCCGTGTGGGTCAGCTGGGCTCTAGAGCCGAATGCTCCAGAATTCCTGCCCCAAACCTGCACATACCATCAGTGCAAATTCTGTCCAGGGCCAAGAGCCAGAACAGTTGTAAACACAGAAAAAAATCAGCTACCGCTGTCTTGTGCAACAGTTTCATCAATTAATTATCTACCACCTCTGAAACATAACCTGCTGTTCACCAAATCTTCCATCAACTCACTGAATTCTCTTGTTGCTCGTGACTGAAGAACAGTCCTTTCCTCTCCCTTCTAAAATCACTCAGAATTTAGAAATTCATTGTCTCTCTTTAGTGTCAACTCTTTTCCTACACATAGTTTTAAATAATATGTGGAAATTAAAATAAATACATCTGTCAAGTTCAGATCTAAGTAACTTTTCCAGTATGTTCTGTATATATAATCTCTTTGGCATGATGGGAGTACAGGCTCAGTGCACAGAGAAAGCAGAAATACAGAAACAGCTACCAAACACTTTGTGTCTAAAAACAAAACGAAGTTGTGTGTTTATTTTGAAATCCAGATGGCTTTAAATAGGCCAAAGCCTGCAAGTAATGCCCAGAGTGCCAAACCATTACTGTGAAGAGAACAGAGACCAAACAGAGGTCTCATATGATAACACCTATTCCTCCTTCCTGGGCAGCACATCATCTCAATCTCTTCCAAAAACAGACAGCTCCTTCCACCAGGATGGAATACACTGCCCCAGAAAGCATCAGAGGAATGTTCTATAGGCTGAATATTTTAAGTTTCACATGTTCAGACAGAGAACAGGGTACACAGCTACAACTATTTAGCTTAAATTCCTTTTCCTGCTGGAATTTTTTCCATGGGAATAATGGCCAAGTTCTCAGGTCTCCAGTAAATCTGATTCGTTACCCTCCCTATTTTAGCTTGATTGAATCCCTCCTGAAGGTGGCTGATCAGAACTGTTTGTGGGAGTGTGGCTCAGGTGCTCAGTAGGAGCACAGCTGACCTTGGCAGTGCATCAGCTGCCAGGTTACCCCGTCACCCAAACTGCAGTATTTAGGTATTTTCCTCCTCCTGGGCAACCTTTCACTGCTCAGCTCCCAGGCTACAGAACTGGAATTTGATTTAACCACAAAGAGGTGAACAATATACAACACCCCAATAACCTCTTACTGACAGCACCTCTGTGTTCATTCACCTCACCCCCACTGTTCACCACTGTTTTTCATGTAAGTACTAAACAAGATAAGCCCAACACTTGAATTTTGGCTTCAACAACAGCCTTTAACCTTCCCAGCTTTCACCTAGAAAAAGTCCCTCTTTCTCTGAGCAAGCTTCTTTACATACCTTATACTTCCTGTGCTACCCACTTCTCTGGCTTACTAACTCCCCATCGACAGGAGCCCAAAGTTCAGTGAGAAGAGCTCTGCTACGGCTGCTCTGCCCAGGAAAGGCACTTCCATCAGTGACTGTTAGCCTCGAAATGCAGTTTCTCTGACAGTTTGCTATACTTCCATAATATTCTCCAGTTTACCCTTCTTTAGTGTGACTTCTGAAGGAGTGAAGTCGAGACAGTAACAGGACCAGAATCTGGCCAGATGGCATTTTAATTCCTTTCTTTTGAGTGTAGATAATTTAGAGTTATATGTTCCAGCTACACACAATATCACAGACTTTAAATGTTTATTGACAATACCAGAGACGAGATTTCATGTTTCACACATCCTTTCCCTCACTCATTTCATGGGAGTTTTCTTCCTCCTCTGAACTGTTTACACTCAGCTCTTTCAGCTTTGCTTCTGCCTTGGGAATAATTTTTTTTTTTTTACTACATATTCCTAGCTTACCCTCCTCAAATTCCAACCTTTATGACCACTGTACCCACTACAAACTGAGTCAATGAGATACTTTAGAAATACCTTGGGAGTAGTTTTTCATTCATCTGAGCCCTGCTTCCTTTTTGTTCTCCAAGAGTTGTAAACCTTCATCTATCCTTTCATGTATTTTACAATGTCTAGCTCAGTTTGACTGCTGGCAGGTAATTTTCTTTCTATCTGTTTCCCAAACTAAAAATATTCTTTTGTTATTAGTCCTTTTTCTTATTTTTCATAGGCTGTGTGCTTATTCCTTATTTCTTTTGAGGTAGTTAATCCCCCAAGTTGAATGTGGAGCCCATTTCTAACAGGGCTTTTTCTTCTTTCTGTGGAATACAGATCCAATACAGCACTAGCAATGTGGAACACAAGAAACTTCTCACATCCTGCCTGTTCAAACACCCAGTTTGCTCAGACCAGATGACTTTATTGCCTTGTTTCTTCAACCATTGCTTTTGAAATCACAAGCCTTAGTTACAGACCTGTTTGTTTATCCTTTCATTTAAACATGAGCAACTCATGATCCCTCAAGTCAATGGTCATTTCTATTCTCATCCATAACATCTTCATTACTTACCAAATTGAGTTTAAAATAGCATCCCCTCTTCATGAGTCAGTGAGTGTTTGATGAAGAAATTTGTCGGATATCACATCCAGGAATATCTGGGCCCCACCATTATTACTAGCAATTCTTCTCCAATCTGTATCAGGGAAGTTAAAGTCTCCCACAATGACATAATTCCTGGTAGTAATTTTCTCTAACAAGAGTAAAGAGATCTTTAATCCATAACCAAATCTCACTTTGGGGATAGCTCATGACTCTATGGCAGCAAAAAGCTTTACCTTTTTCCACAGTTACTTAAAGTTGCACATGTCTGCATTATTCCTTTTGTACAATACCAGTGGAACAAACAATGCTACCCCTACCACTCATTTCTACAGTTGCTAAACATGCACCTTCTTCAAACACCTGTATTCAACCTTATCATTTATTTCTCCATAGCCAGGTTATCTCATGCTGATTCCATCTATCTGAACAGTTCTTTATCAAGTATTTCTGGCCACATTCTTGATTTGGTGAGCTTGGTGAGATTTTTTTGGTCTTGCTTGTTTCAAATGGGAAAGGATTGAGGGTTTTTTTAAATACTTTTCTCATTTCTGTTTCCACACCTGACTGCCACACTACTGTATCACCTGCATTAACAGTGATCTAACTTTAGTGGTGGCGACCTTTCCTTCTCCTTCTGGTCTAGATACACTTTTTCCTTACCTCTGTGCCTTTTTCATCCTTTTCTTCTTCAGCAGACAACTAACATTTTCCTTTCACTAGCCAGTTCCTTTTCCTTCCAAGGGCACATCTCTAGAACAACCCTATTATACTCTTTTAGCAACTGTCTAAAGCTTTACATGTGTGCTCTTCACAGGACTGCACCTGACCTTCAGTAACATGATCCAGGCCTATCTTATTAAGTCTGAATCACTTCTGTCACAAACTCTGCTGGAAGGCAAACAACAATGCCACCTATTCTTTGCTACTGTCCGGAGACTTTCTCACATGTTCCAGCATCTAGTTATTTGGGACACTAAGTCATTTTCTACTGCTATGACAGTTGAACGTTCTCTGTCCTTCTTACTAACTAAAAGTAACAAAAAGAAGAAATTCCACTCTGTGAAACCCTGATCTCCCGTGGGAGGTTACTCACTGCTCTAGTCCTGAACACCCCTTGATCAGTTTGCTGTTTAGGCCAGTAAGAACTAGCAGAGCAATCATATATTCAGCCTCACTCCAGCATACCCACCTGCAGAACACACGAACAACCACAGCCAAATCCGAGCAACACACATTCCCTGACACACAATGTCCTTCCTCACCAGGACACACACTGTATATATCTAACACTGCTGCCACCCTCGGGACATGTCCCCCATCAAGTCCTAATAACCTCCCTGCCCCTGGTACAGCCCAGGCTTTTCACAGGGGTCAATGCCCGTCCAATTCCGGGCCTGCCATTTTTAGCAGTCAACACTTACAGTGCAGTAGAACTTACAAGTCCCCATTTGCACAGAGAATAGCACAGATAAAGAGATGAAAGCTTGGGATGAATTAGGTGAACTACAACAGATTTGCAAAAATACTACAAAGTGAATCACACCCATCCCAACTGTGATACACTGTCCCTGGTTATCTGCTTACGGATTTGCAGCTTTTTACAGTGTGTCAAACACACTGCAACACCTGTGTTTTCATTTTAAAAGATCACAAAACATATTAAAGTACCTCTTGTCACAAAATTATAAAGCAAAAAGTAATTTTGAAAAATAAACAGGTCATCATTTCTTACCTGTCACAGCTCCAAAGGCCAAAGAGCCGCTCATCTGCAGAGCCTGCTGTGCAGCTGGGGGAATCTGCAACCCAGTACCTGCAACACAACACAGACCTTGGAGCAGGCACTGCCACTCACTCAGGGATGCACTAACACAAGGACCAGAAATCTTACTGTTGCCAAAAGATTAAAGAGACCATTTCATGCAGTTATCCCAAGTTCGGGGGAGGGGTTTAATTCAAACTCTGCAAATTTGTGTATTTTTTGCACATTTCCTATTAAACATCACACCCACCTTCTGCAAGTCTTGCCATCAACTGAAGGCGACCAGTTGTTCCCAAGTCAATTCCAGTCCGTTCCAACTCATCACTGTCCAAAAAGGAGCTGGCACTGGAAGCATCAGTACGCTCAGTTACATGTCCCACTTTCATTGGTCTCCCAGCCAGCTCAAACCCATTGAGTTGTTCCAAGGCCTTTTTGGCACACTCAGAGTCTGAGAACTATAGATTGGAAAAGGGGATTTCAGTAATAGTGCCTACAGGATTCAGCAACACTTCTACTGTATGCAACATCCACAATTACAGAAACAGAAGAAACTGTCTAAGATAACAGCAACAAGCTAACCTAAATATGCTCTGTATTTTTAATTTAAACCAAACACACAGAATTTAGTATTTACTGTCTCATATTTAGGTGATGTATTTAAACATAATTATAGTTCAAGTTACAGCATCTAGATACTGCAATCAACAGAAGTCTTGGGCTGCAGTTCTCTTAAAACAGTGACAGTCACTTTCTTTGTAACCTTACAACTGCCATGGTATTTACTGATTATTCCTAACAGGTGTCCTGCTTTATGCTGCGAAACATCAAAATAAACATACAAACATTTTATCAGTGTTAAAACCGTCTGAACTATATAGTTAGTTTGGTTTCATTTGTGTCCAAGTGCCAGAGGTCCCAGCCGAGACTTTTGTCCCCATGACAAATTGCCAGGTCAGTCAAGAAACTCAAGTTCACAAAATTGTGTACCTGAGGGCAAAGAGGAGAGATGTTTTCAACTGAAAGTTTCATCTTCTAAAATTTTATGTCCCCCAAAAAGCTCAAATTCAATCATTTTCACAACTGTGAAAAATGCCAGTCTTTACTAGTGTCTTTGCCTGCAGAAGGCAGCGTTTGCTTTCCCAGGCACTGACTCCAAAGGAAACTATTCCCACCTAAACACATCCATTGCTCACCCACGATACCCAGACAACTGGCAGAAACAAAGAAAAGGGCCAGTGCTGTGTGTCCTCTACATGACACTTCTAAAATGGGACCTAACAGAGATAAAGTAGCAATATAGTAGCTGCTCTCTAGATACAACAGCAATATGGATTGATAAGGTATATATATAGTAGCAATGTAGACTGCTGCTATATATACACATGACAAAGTTATATATATATAGATACACTACTACATGGGAAGATTACACCCAGAAATGGCCTAAGAAACCCAGCAATCCCAGTCATACCGTAATGAATCCATATCCTTTCGAGCGCCCAGTTTCACTGTCCATCATCAGCTGAATGCTTTCAATCTGAAAGACAAGAATAAAGCTATTTATTATCAGACATTTTGGAACAACCCACAAGATACCACAACACAACGTGGAAACAGCCCTGACAAATACACAGACATGAGTGTGAAACCACTGTATTTATTGGGTTTTTTTAATCAGTTTCTCATTCCTTCCTCAAGTCAAACTTAGTGTACTGACAGCCAGACAGGTGCTCCAATACTGAGACAGAAGCAGGTAAATGGAAGGGGTTTGAGTGCAGCTCCAGGTAGAGGTTTGCTCCTGATGCAACATTCCAGCAGATCATGAGCACACAGACACCATCAGATCCTCACTGAAACACACTGGTCATGCATCTCATATACTGAGAAACTGTTTCACAATCTAAGAAAAGCAGTCTGCATGTCTGACCAGGGTCTTTAAGAAAGGGCTGTATATTTTAATAATTACTGGTATTTGGGAACTCCTAGAAGTTAGGAGTAACTCCTGAATTTAAAACACGGTGCTGAGTCATCCATGAGCCATAAAGTAGTGTTTGGAAGAGACAGCAACACAGAAGACAGAACTGAGTTTAGGACTGGAGTATATGGAATAAGAAGGAAAGACCTTCACAGCTCTACATGTAACCCTCCTAAAACTACCTTAATGCTACTGCCAGACTTTGAGAAAAAAAAAAAAAAAAAACAAACAAAACCAAGAACAGCAGCCATGTGGATTAAAATTTAATCAACTAGAGCAATTTTCTAGGGTTTTGCACAAGAGATTTAAAGGGATGGGCATACTGGGTCTGAATAATGCATGTGAAAAGCACTGCCACCGTATGTATGAAGCAGGGTTCATATCCAAAGACAGTATGAAAAGAACCCAAACATTAATGGACTTCTTTTTCCCCATTAAGTACCTAACTTTTCCCCTGTCTCATAATGAAACACCCCAGGTACCTTGGCACAGTATGGCTAACAGTTATTGTAGCTCCACTGGAAACTTTGGATTTGATCTGTTCGCTTCCATAATTCTCTCTACAAAAACTTATTGTCATGCTGCAAACTAGGGCCCAACGCTCAGGAGTGAGAAGGGGCCTGAGTCGGAGCTGCACAGGCCACACCACTAGTTCCTGGTCCTTACATGAGTTAAAACTTAAGCAAAAAGTCCTCAGACACAGCTGATAGATAGTAAAATATTCCAAGACCTCAGCCCCAATTCTGTGCTTTGTGCTTTAACCTGTGAAACAGGGCCCTCATTCACAATCACGGGTGGGAAAGATATTCACAAGTCACAGCAGCAGGATACAAAGTAGGGAGGTTTTGTTCTGGTTTGTTGGGGTTTTTTTCCCCCTGATCCTTAATTTAGGTACTCATGGAATTCTCAGCTTTCCTTTGTAAGATCTGCCATTCCAATTCACTGGACACCACCACAAACCCAGGTCCTCATCTGTTCTCTAACACCACCCGCGCACCCCAAGCCTGGGGATGTTTATGGGCACAGCAGTGCAAGAAGGGAACAAACGTTTCGTGGGTGTGAAGCTGAATTATTTGCAGAAGCTGTGAGTGCTCCACAACTAATCTAGGTTTCTCAGATAAACTACCACAACACAACATGCCAAATTAACATTTACCCTGCCAAATGGCTCGAAGATTCCTCGAAGCATATCTTCAGTTATGTTGAAGTGTAATGATCCCACATAGAGTCTCATGGGACCAGCACTGCCCTTCTGCAGATTATTTGCCATTGCTGCTGCTCTGTTTTTCTCTGCCTAAGAAAAGGAGAACATAAAAACTCACCTTCTGTCAAAATTTATAAAAAGCCCTACCATAAGCAGTATGTATCTATCAGATCAGAACTAGGCAGATTCACCAAAAAACCACAAGCTGTAGTATAATCTGCAGACTATCCATCGGACTTTAAATTAAAATCCACAGAACCCAAGATGATGACCAAGTACAGAGACACAGATTCCAAAAGCCTTCAAACTGAAAAACTTCATGCATAATTCTGGCTTGTATCTAGTAAATTAACAGTTTTTACACATGCTGGAAAGCATACACAGTACAACCTACACTTCTGTAACATTATTTCAATTTCTTTACTACTACTTGCTTAAAATCTGTATCTTCAAAATGCATTTATATCACTTTGGATTGCTTTGTCTGTCATCTACGGGAAACAAAAGTCCATTCATAATTAGCTTAAATAATCAACCTTGTTAAGGTTTTCCAAACATGCAATGGTAACCAAACTTTCAAACATTAAGTTTCCCAGCAAGACACAAAAGGCATAACTCAAAATGAACAAAAATGAGATTTACAACTCCTTACCTGTGATGCCTGTACTATGATGGGTACACCCAGGACTCTCTGTCCAGTCAGTCCTATTGCCAGGGGCACTGAACTAACATCAACAAATTCAACATAAGCAATTCCCTTTGAACGCCTGGAATTTCTATCTGAAATCATTCGCACATCACGAACCTGAAAGGCAAGAACAGACATGAGTACTTTGGAGATAAAGGAAAAAACCTAATGCAGCCCATTCCTCAGACAGGTATTAATAATGAGATGATCATTTGCCAAGCCAATGGCTTTGTAATTGTGCTGAAAATCTATGGCAGCATAGAGCTTTAACAAACATATCCCAGAGTACTAAAGCTGCTGTTCAAAGTCAAATGTAGTGTATGACAAAAGTTTTTAAAAATTAGAAGTTAAATGAATTTTCAGGTTATAGACAGATCTATCTGAAAAAGACAGAAAATATGAAAAATGAAGTTGTTTGAATCAGAATTGAATGGACGTGTTTTGCATCACATCACATGAACAATGAACTCGTGAGAAATTACATTTTCATGTTCAAAGCCTTTAATAACTAGTTCATCATCATTCATCCCCCTTTGCACAGGTACAGGAAGCTCCACTTGCTTACAATTCTCAAAAATATCAATCCTGCACTTAAGTTCTACTGGGACAGCTTGAGGCAGTAGTCAGATTCATTTTAATTTCCCTATTAATTACCTTCCCTACTGTAGAGAAAAATTCTTCCAGGTCTCTTGGTCGAATTCTTGCAGCCAACTGCATGCAGAATACTGTTCGAGCATCCCTCTCTTCGGGGGTAAGATTATCAATAGGTTCTCTGGAAAGAGAAAAGTTCAGTTAAAAAATAAACTGAATTAAGCTAACTCATCTCTGGACTGCATATGAAACACTAAATAATCAGTACTTCCCAGTCTAATAGTGAAAAACACACCTGCTGTATTTAAAAAAGGCAGGGTTAAGAAGTGAGTACCTAATATTAATATGATAATCTATTTACTTGTATAACATGACTGAATATCCTGTTTCAACTGCGAGCATTAAATATGCCTGAAAACTTCTATTTTACCTCCAGAGGCCCAAACTAATCAGAGATGGCATTTTGCTGCTGTCCAGAAATGGTACCAGGACCACTGTGGAGCTCACAGTCACGGAGATGAGATGAGAGGACGAGGATACAGAGGCCAGCAGGGTGAACTGGCACAGACTGGCTGTCCAAACTCTCAGACAAGTAGTGCCAACCAGGCTTTGCAAACTCACATCTGGCATCTACCCAGTCACTTCAGAGTCACTGCAGCCACTGCATAAACAATACTGACATCCATGTAAATGGAATTCCCAGTCCTCAGAGTTTCAGCTTGTTAACTCATAAAAAAATTAAGAATAGTGAATAATTACTCTGATCCTTGACACCAGAAGCACTAGAATAATTTTATTTCAATACTGAACCACTATCTGAAATTAGATACACCACGTCTAAGGTGTTGAAGCTTCAAATCTAAAAAAAAAAAAATCTGACTTGTAGTCAAGTACAGGACAGAACTAGCATGTTGGATCCTGGACTGAGTTTTCAGTCATGGAGTACATATTTATATTAATATATTTATATAGATATTAATCACTGAGAATACAAAAGAAAAATTTACACTGAATTATCTCAGTAAGAGTTTGCTAGTCATTAAAAAACAAAACAGGATTGGTTAAATTTAACTGCATTAATGTAAGAGAACAATCTCATTAGCAGCTATCTAAATCTAATTCCCTTAAATGAGAAGCCTGAGAATGGATAAGCAGCTCCTGCATTTCAAAGGTATCCAGCCTCTCTACAATTAATGTGAATAAATACTGAAAAGCAAAAAGAAGTATTTGTACTTTTCCATTCTTTATATTATTAAGCACAATTTAGCACAAAAGCTAATTCAATTTACAATTAACAGGTAAAAGATTGAGAACACAAATGCAAAAAACCAAAGGAAAGCTTCTTTTGCAAACTGATGTTATTTACAACTGCTTATGACATGGGAAGAAGGCAACATATTAACAGTGCTCTCCTCTCCCTGGCTTTTTAAATGAATTTCAGCATCACTTTTGAGTAGAAGCTGGAGAGCAAGTAGCCATGCATTATTTCACCATCACTTTCCCAACTTCAATATGACAAAAAAAACACCCAACATATGTAAAAAGTCGTACCTAACAGGGCTCTTGTCTTTTCTGAAGGGACTTTTGCTCCTGGAGCGACGTCTGCTAAAAAGAAAGAAGAAACAACATTAGAAGAAAACCTCAAATACACCACTGATTTTAATCAAAATCTACTAACGATATAATAAAAAGTAGAAAAAAGTCAGAAACCTTAATTTGATGCTGTGAGGCAGACCAATCTTCCCTCTGATGGCACTGTTGAATTTTGGACCAGAACTACGACAAAAGAAAAGACAGACATTACTCACCTGAGTACCAAAATTCAGGATTTCCTCTTTGTACTCACATTATACTGCAAGTGCTCACCCACCCTTGTACCTGAACTGGTCAGCAGCACCCAATGCATGCATAATATTATCAACAGGATATCAACATATGCAGCACTCCAGACCATAAGGCACAGAATATGCTCCCCTCTCAGCTTCACCTGCATCACAAAACCCCAGAATATGCAGGACTCCAGGAAGTGAATTATGAGCCAGCCACACACAGCACATTTGTCCGTGCAAACTATTCTGAGCTACAGTTACAGCTGTAATCATTTTCACATGTTTTTGTGTCCACATCAAGTTCTATGTACTGATGATTGCAAAGCAGGACCTTCATGGCCTGGAGCTCAGCCCCAGAGCTGTGTGCAAAGTGATGCTGGCAGGATTACTTGCTCAAGTGTAACGTTTTAAAAATCAAAAGTTTCATGAAATTTAAGGTGCAAGAAGAAACCAAAGTAGTTCCCTGCAGACATCTGTAAGGGACACATTCACTAATGTTGTCTCAGCTCTCCCCACTGAAGTGCTACAAATATGCCAATGAAGCTTCCTAAAGTTCTTAATGGCCACCAAACCACAGAAGCAGTGAACCCAGCAGTTAACCCTATATATAGACATGGAGCCACAGAAGGAATCCAACCTCTTGGCTGAATCTAATTTTAGTTCTCCAGGCTTCACAGAGTCTGTTAGAACAAACTGTAACCTGCCCTTTACTTCCATGTTAAGGACAGTCTTCACTAGGTAACATGGCACATGGGGACAGCCTGTGACACGGGCAGTAGGACTCATCCCATCGTGTTCTCCCTGAACTTGATGTCCTGGTAGATACAAGGCAAAGAACAACACCTGTTAACATTCTTCCTGTATCTCCACCAAGCAGAGGCACTGCTGCACAGACTGAATTCTGTGCACTGGGGCTTTGGCTTTCCATCTGCACACAATTGATTCTTTCTGTTGTAGCTACAATTTGATGTGAAACACCCTGAAAGACACGGCGGGCTGAAGACATTAGGAAGTCTTCCACTAAATCCATTTGGCCAGGCAATTTGTCTGAAAAACATCTTCTTGCTCCTCAGTGGAGCAGTAATGCTTATAGTTAAACTCAGCATCCACAGCAAGGAGGAGGATGCCCATTTTTAAACATGTCATGACACAGGTGGAAGTAGTGGGCCAAGATCCAAAACCGTGCTGGCCAGGTTAAAGCAAGGGAAATATGGCCCTGTACAACACTGGAAAAAAAAATAAAGAAAAAAAGACCATTTAGAAACTACTTATTAAGAACAGAGAAAATAAGACATAAAACACAGGCACGTGTTGAGATGAGATCGCTATTGATCAAACCCAGACTTTTTCTGCCTAGGATAAATTACTCCATTTCCTACTCAAGTCCAGACAAATGACTGCTCAGAGCATCCATTCAGGTTCTCCAGTATCTGAGAAACTGCTGAAAGCTGCACCTGGAAATGCTGGTACTGATTCCAGAGGTCAACTTCTTACCAAACATGGGACTGCCCTGCACCTTCACACCTCCCGATATAGAACGTGGTGTTCTCCAGTTCAACTCAAATGCAGCCAGACACACCAATTACAGTAATTCCAGAATACTAACACACAGACCAACTAAACAGTAGTAAATAATTATGAGGTTTTAAGGAAATGGTGAAAGAAATGTTTTAATTGTTTGCCTAAATCTAATGAAAAGAATTCCCAAAACACAAACAATTGATAAGTAACACAGTAACAGTTTCCAAATACATGCACGGCTTCCCAAGGGGGAGGGAGAGAAAAGGAAAAAAGTGGGGGGGAAAAGCACACAACCCACCACAACTCCAAAGATCTCTTTTCCATTTTCACTCTTGATTAGTAGTACCTTATTTACATGATTCCATGAAACACTGACAAACCCCAGTGACCTAAAGCCATCCCAGACTGAGCAGAAAGTTGCCTGGGGCAAGGTGACAGCCCAAGTTACCTTCTCAAGATCCCCTTCCAGCAGTATTCTGCAGGATGCACTTCCCTTTGTTTTTCTAAGGAGACCTGCTTGTAAAGCTGTAGATCTCAGGGAAAGCTGCTTCGCTCCTACGGCCCCTACAGCTGCTGCCCAGCTCCTGCTGTCACCCAAGGCAGTACCATGTCACAAGCAATTCATCTTTATGTCTAGGAGTCCCCTTGTCCATAAGCCAAAGGCCCTCAGTCCATAGGGACGTGCCTTCCCAAACCTGTGTGATGCCACACGGCCCAACAACAGTCAGGTCAGAAGACAGTCAGTAAATTATCAGCTCTTACCTGCTAATTCTTACTCAAGATTCCAACAAAACAGTGTTGGACAAGGCAAATTTTGACTAACAAAGTCCGGGGGCATCATGATGAACTTTCAGTCCTCATGTAATACATCTGTTTTCCCGACAGCTTTGTCCAAATTCTTGGTTTCAGAATAGAAACAGGATGGTCTAAGTGACTTCTACTGTACATTAGCAGTGTCTGGGATTTGCCAGACAGATGTCTAAGCAAGAATACCCAGTCAAGTTCTTTCTACTAAGAGACCTAATAATGTAGCTGTAAAACACTTACAGAACAACATATGTGAGAATAACATTAGAAAAAAAACCCTGTCAACATTAAGCAATGCAAGCCAGTCACCCCATTTTAAAAAGTTGAAGCATTTAACCACTTTCTAAAGCTTAAGTAACAAACTCCAAGGTTTCAGGCTCTCTGTGGCACTCTCTTCTCCATACTAGACTTTTTCTTCTCACTGTTGCTGAGATGCCTCTTAACTGCTCCAGCAGCAAAAACATCTCAGTTTACAGGCATCAGCTTGGAAAGGAGCCTTTATAAAGCAAATGAGAAAGATCACAAGGAGAAAGAGTAACAAATAAGATAAAACAGAAACCATAATGCATTTTGATCTAGATGCTGCCCCAGCCAGCAAGAGTACTCTGGCAGTTACTTTTGAAATGCTGAGCTGATGGCACTGATACAGAGACAATTTCTTCAAATGAAAGCACCAGTTCTGGTGATCCAAAGTTATCTGACTGGAAGGTAGCCAGTGGTGCAGGAGGCTTCATCTCCAAAACTCCTGTCTCCCTGAAAGTCAGTGTCTGTTATACAGATTTAAAGGTGAGTCTCTGCATTTGAAGAGTACCAAATAGGAAATTAAGAGCTCTCCACTCTGGTATTTTCTGAGGCCCTTCTCTTTCACACTTTTTGAGACAAAACTAGAATTTGGGAATCACATTAGTGTATGTATTACTTCAGTAGTACCATCTACAAGTGACTGACAGCAGACTGCTTGCTGACTGCCAACAGTCAACACCAATCCCTCTGGGATACATGTGCCTGCCCTGTTACCACTCTTCCACTAAACCATTTCAAACACTAAAATTCTACTTGGTTAAATGAAAGCAACAATCTGGCAACTGCAGCAGAACTAACAAATGAATAAGCACAACTATGTATCCTCAGGGCATACCAGACCATCTCAGCTTCTTGTTCACTGTCTTTCCAGAGGAATCACCCAGAACAGCTACAGAAGTGTCAGAATAGGGAAAAAGAACCCTCACAATCACTTACCTTTGTGGCATAACGTATCTCAATGCACTAAAACAGGCATGGCTTATTGCACTTTCAATCTCTACTTGAGGAAATTATTTTGGAAGACTAGAACACTGGAATTTCCAAATTTCTCTAGCTGAAGAACCTTCTCACCCAGTGACAACAAAATACCAAAGAACAAAACTCTCCAACGCAGCTGGGAAAATGCAGCAACTCCCAACTACGTGAAGAGACGAAGGACGTCCTCCCCCTGCACCACCCCACTGGAGGGGAGGCTGTCAGGCTCACACATGGAAGGCTCCAGTTTTGGATCAAGGTCCTCTGTGTCTTGAGCCACAACTGTGGCACTGGCACAACCCAAACAGCTATTGTAACCTTACAGGTGCCAAAGAGTTGTAGGAAAACGAGCCAACTGTGCACTGCTGAAATCTTCAGAGCTGAAGCCCAGAGCAGGGCACAGAGGCTCTGCCCGGCCTGGCACTGGAGACAAAGGCAGAGCGGGGATGACAAGCTCTGTGACCCCCACGTGCACAGGATGCCACTGCACCTCAGCAGAGCCAGGAGCTGCAGTAAGTTCTCATTATCAGAATGCCCACATCCAGGTGACTTTGCACAAACTGAGACTCTGAGACCTCAGGCAGTTTTGTTTGCATTCCAAGAGTACAAAAGAGAATGTGTTCCCTGGATTGGGACCCAGCCAAGAAAAACATTCATGTACTAAAACTGTGCAAGCCTGCAATTTATCAGAAGGTAAACACTGTCTGCTCAAACACCTTGAGAGATATCTTCATCACGGATGACATTACATGTTATGGTTTAAAAAATACATCCTTTTCAATTGCCTGCTTTTTACGGGACCTTGCATTCCCAGACTTGGTAACAGCTGAGAGGAGGCCTGGACAACAGCAGACACAAGGAGCAGCCTCAGGTTATTAACTACAGTCAACCATATACACCAGTTCTCACTGGTTTTCTGCAAAGAGGCAACAGGAAGCAAAGGGGAGAGCAGGAATACAAACCATCAGAAACAAATACTGATGAAAAAATGTCTTTTGAGAATTGATTTACAACTGCCAGGAACTACTTACAGCAGAGGTTCTGTCAAACTAAATATCTGAGAGGATCAAAGAGTTCTTTCACAGCTTCTAGACAAGTCTGACAAAAAGCAGGGCAAATATGCAATGCATGGGCATTCCGAAGACAAGATGCTTCCAGTTTGGATGCATAAACATGGCATCTATGGAGTAAAGTGTTTAAGAGCAGCAAGATCGTAAAAATCTTCAGTAATACAAAAACAAGGGTTTATGAGTTTGTAAGCTAAGTCACAGACTGCTATTCACTTTTTGACAGCTAAGCTGTCAAGTTTTATACTGAAGACAGTTTGGACAAGTAGGGAACTTGCTTGTTACTTTGATTTTGTGATAAATGTGGTTTTCCAGTCAGCTGTACACATTCTTTCATTGCTTTTACATCTTTCATTTTGGTTCAGAATGAAAACCAGCAGAAGGGGGATATGTTACTGTCCTCCTCTTTTCCATGCTGTATTTATTGACATTCTTCAAACTCAACGTCTCACCCTCTGAGATTATTAGTGACCCATTTAGAAAGCAGAAAGTGAAACTTGAGGCTTCCCCATCACACCACTGAAGCAGCACCCGTGCACCTCAACACAAATAACCTACTAGGGGCTCCTGTAGCGGCCTCTGAATCTGCGGTCTCTGCTCCTGGACCGGCTGCGTCTGCGTTCTTTGCTTCGGCTCCGTTTCCTTTCCCGGCTCCTGCTCTTTTTCCGCTCCCGGTCCCGGCTCCGTTTGCGTTCCTTACTCCTGCTTCTCTTTCTGTCATGGCTTCGACTTCGGCTCTTGCTCTTTTTTCTCCTGAGAAAAAAACCCACAACTTTGGTTACGCCCATAGCTCAGTGTTATTTACCCCAAATCCCACAGCTCCCCCAACCTGATGTCAAAGACATTGACAGGAGAAGTTTCCACCTGTTAATATTTATATATTTTTTTTGTTAAGTGGGTGGTTAAGCATGCCAGCAATCTTCTATCACTATGAAGTCCACAACAACACAGCTTTATTTTAAATTTCATAATTGCTAGAGAATGCTCCCAGAAGAGTAAAAGGACTAAAAAACCATTTCCTGTGTTGGATCTACTACATACCAGCTGCAGTACTTCATGTGGCTTTCAACCACACTTTAAACACAGTATCAAGATTCTAAGATCAAATTATACTTTTACAGCAAAGTAAAACAAAACAACCAAAATAAAGATGCAAGTCTGAGGGAAAGGAAGGACGGTTAATATTCCCCACCATCACTCAACACACTGCTGAAGAGTTTTTCTTCCCTACTTGCTACTCCTGCTCATAAGCCACTTGCTTTTTTAAGTCTGTGCTTGTCACAGGTTTGGGCCAAACTGCAGATCTTCGTAGCTTTAACCATTTACTTAGAAAATCTAATCTTTTAAGGTCTGTAAGTCAGCTATACCTCATATCTGAAAACCAGTGAGCAACTGCTCCATTCTTGTAATTTGCATTATTTGCAAATTTTTTCCCTCTATCTCAGCCTCAGACCATCCAAGCTTACAGTCCCCTAGTTTTTAAAATATATACGTGTGTATACGTAAAACACGTGGTAAACAGATGCTCAAGCCATTACTTAAGACAGTAAAATAATCAATTTTGCTGCTAAACTTTTGAAGTTTGAAACGTCCTTTGTTCCTCAATTTTTCCTCTTCCTCCTTTTGGGCCTTCTGATTGCATACACCATGTTTTTTCAAAGTGGTCACTCATACACCTAAAAACTTTTTAAAAAGGGCATGTGGATTACAAAAGGTTCATTATTGTTATTTTCTATGGCCATGAAGAAAATGAGACTTCTAGTTAGTTTTCATTCCTAAAGTAAAAGGTCTCTCATTTGCCACATCTAACTAAGCCTAATCATCACTGGCAGCTTTTGCTCTCCAATCTCCACCTAGGAAGACTATCTTAGTATTTGTCTCTGAAGACAAACATTTTGTGATTAGGTTTTAAACACTGGAATATTTCATTTTTTCCACCAGTTTCTCTAATATTTTTGTAAGGACAGAGAAGCTGCTGCATCAAACCCTGATAATCAGAAGTCTCACAACCTCCAATAGTTCTGTATTTCTGGGTGGTGTTATCAGTGTCACCGACCCACACTTCCTGCTGTAATGCAGGAAGTGTCCCTCCTCTCTAGGACCCATCACTTACCAACATTTCCCCAAGCTAACCCTAAAACACCATCATAACAGCTCTGAAAAATCCTCCCTGTAGCTCACTATCCTGGCCAGAACCACTAAGTGGTAACTGCAGCCACTCCCTGTCAGACAGAGAGCTGAACCCCCTGTGCAGGCAAAGACTGCCAAGAGCCCAGACCCACACTGTGCCTCCAGCCAGGACTGACCTGGACATACAGTACAGACATCCAGGAAGTATCCAGATTCTTAATCCTTCCCATTACCAACATGGACATTTAATATCATTTGACAATTACTGAAACCTGCAGTTGTTTTTTTAACTTGCTGATTTTTGCTGTGGATTTTCTTGACAGTTTGAATCTTATTTCAGCATTTGCCCAACTGAAGCAGATACAGAATATCATCTGCATATAATTTAATTGATTTAAAGCACAGCAAGAAGTCTTGCAAAGCCTAAATACACCTCTGTCTTCAGCAACAGAGGACACCGTCATGAGTCACAAACAAAAGAGTGCAGTTCGTTCTTTAAAGATTATGTGGAACAGCAGCTCTATCAAAATGAACTTCTAGGGCTTAAAAATATTGGGAACAGCTGCTTTTGCTGGAGTTTTAGAGGTCTTGGGATTTAGCATGAGAAGGATGTTCACAGTACTGTTTAGAACACAGACATAAGGTATAATCAATTTTAAATTATTTGATTACAACTAAAGCCTGACCTTGGAATTGGACTTACAATTCCCCAAATATTCATACACCTGGGATAAAACTTTCTTTGGATCCCTTCAGCATGTCATCTGTATGATTTCAGAAGCTGACAACAGCACACATGCTGACTTCTTAAGATAGCTGTCTATTACAAAAATGCACTGCTTTCTGCTTAGTCAAATATCAATCTAAAAATTTGTCTTTTTACATTAATTACCTCATCACCAAATGACACTTGTAAGGTACAGAATTTATTTTACAGACTTAAAAACCTTTTGTTTATTTGGGGTATTTAAGAGACTCTTACGTAAGGCATTTTTCCTCAAATTCCTGGTTTCATTCCAGACTGCTTGGGGCATCAGAAGGTGTTCAGATTCTGGAATTATGCTTGCTGAAGAAGGTGGGCTTGTACTCTTGTTTTTCAAAAAAATTTTCAAAGGTGGGGATGCAAAGAATAGAGGGAGGGAATTCAACACACTAAATCTTTTCAAGAAAGCACTGGTATCTTTAAATGCTTTGCACTGCTCCAAATCACATTCTACAATAAATTCTACAACAAATACACTTTTAAAATGCAAAATCCATTGCATAACTAAAGTAACAAAAAAAAAAAATTAAATATGTTGAACATACAAAGTCTGTATTTCTATCTGATGCTCATTAAATGTTTCCACAACTTCAATGACATCAGCTGTGAGGGTTTTAACTACATTTGGAAATAAAAGAAGACTTCCTAATTGCTGCAACTGCAAATATCAAGCTTTGTTATTTTAGCTCCATAAATACTACTGACATGCATTCCCAGGTTCACAAAACTCAGCAGCCTCTCCCCAAAAGTACAGAACTGAGACAACACTCACTTCTTGCTGCGCTCTTCGTGGCCATTGGCACTGCTCAATTTGTTCTCATCCTAAGCAGGGTTGATAGAAGAACATCGTGAGGACGAAGTGGAAACATTTCAAGTGGTCAAAGGGTAATGGGAATAGGAATAAGAAAATAAAAAAACAAAAATTTTAATACTAAATTACTTGTTTACAGCTTAATTTGGAAAGCTTTAGAATATTTAGGTAGGCATGTTTAACCACTTTGCTGCTTAAATTTAAGTCATACTATTACAAAATACAAGACTTACATCATTTAAAAGTGTATATTAAATTGTAGATACTTCCTTACATGGTTTAGAGAGCAAGTTATCCTGTAGAATTCAGCACTCAAGTGGTTAAATGTTATTTCTATAAAATGTAAGAGGAAGTTTGAGGTCTGTTTGTGTGCCCCTCTGATCAGTACCAAGGCTATATCTCTGCCTAAGCCCCGGGGCTGTGCTAGCAGCCAGCCACTATGGATTTCCTATGGATTTCCTGTGACCGATGCCATTCCCGAGATCTTCGCTCATTTTCGTTGAAGGGTTGTAAGAGCTTGATGTCACCTCTGTCACACATCTCGCCCTGAAGCAAACAGGGATTCACACTGCTTTAGTAACGTCGACTCCCAAGAAAGTCATCAATAATCCACCAGTCCAGCCTAAACATTCCCTATTTCCATACCTGTTTACATGGAAAATATCCATGTTAAGCCAGGACACAAGAATTTTAACATAATAGTTTACAAATTTCTCTTCAAGATGTAAAAGTAACTGCTAAATATTACATAAACTAAATGTACATTTAAAACTTACAAATGCTCATCCAAAATGCATTACACGGTTGTAATAAACACTGCAAAACAGACTAACAATAGCTGCTATATAATTTATATACTGGCTTTACAGTTTAATCACATTGGTTACATCAAAAGTACAATTCCTAGGCGACTTAAAGTTAATATACATTTCTTTCAAAACCAGTGCTAAAGCATGCAGACTGTTCATACTTCACCACCATTTGGTGGAAAACAAAAAAAGACAGTATTCATTTGCTGCTGGTTTAAGTAGACATCACTATGCTAATTGATAAAAATTTCACATAAAAATTGACATTTCCTAATTAAACAACTAGGACAGAAGAATACAAGAGCTTATTTTAGAATGACACCGCAGACTGTGATACTGTCTTTTACTTGCTAAGAACATTCTACTCAGGGATCCAAGAATTTCCGTAAATTCGTTCACTCAGCAATTGATTTTCATCTGCCCTGTTGAAAGATTAACCGCCAGCAGCTTCTGCATTAAAAGCAAGTCCCACTCTTCTTGCACTGAGCAGACTGTTCAAATATTTACTTGCCATGGGACTGGTGAAAAGGTTATTCTTGGAACCCTGCTGTTTTCCCAAATCACTGCATTCACCTTGTTGCTATACCAAACTAGACCTGGCCATTTTAGAGGAGAGGTTTTAGGATTCTTGGTTTGGGGGGTTGGTTTGGGGTTTTTTTCTGTTTTGTTTTGGTTTTCTTTGGTTGGTTTTTGGGTGGGTTTTTTGTTTTGGTTTGGTTGTATTTTTTTTTAACCTAGGGGACCACGGTACAGCGATACGTCACTCAATTACTACCTTATGATTGACAGTTCACACTGGAATCAAAGGTGAATTCATGGGAGTAGAGGTGAGATATCGTTAGGCAAGTCTACAAAGAGAGATAGATGGGCATTTATTCATCACGCTGAAGTGAAACTACTGCACAATATAATTACATTAACAGTATATATTAACTTGAAAGTTACATGTAATGCATGTCCAATAAGATAAATCATGAGGGCTCCAGGGATGTTAGTTTACAGTTCAGCAGTAGTTTCATGAATAATGCTAAATTAAGGTAAACACGACTTCATGGCACATTTTTCTCACCTTCTTGTAAGGAGCTTCAAGCATTGCCTCAATATCAATATCATCAGCCATTTTTCAGGGCACCTAAAAGAAGCAGCAAAATCCACCTGAGTTGGAAAACACCATTGTGCTTAATATTTCAAAAGTTTTTGCTTAAGAGGTCATCCCTGCATTGGCTTAAATTCAGTGAGCAGCACCTCAGTAGGTGTTTCCAAGGAGAACTGGAACGAATCCTTGCCCAGTGAGATGATAAAGAATGTGCACAAAGCAATTACAGCTGTGAACAACAAAATGCGCTCGAGCACCACGAGCCAGCGGAACCCCCTGAGGGATCCCACCAATTCCTTCACAACAAGGAGCACAGAGCAGTTATGACACGGACACAGGGCTGGGGCCGTCTTGAGAAGTGCTGCAGCTTGACCCAAGGACACAAAGCACTCGTGCAAACCTGCTCAGCCTCCCAGCCCCGGCCCCGAGCTGAGGGCGTGGACACTGACGCCCTTGGAGCAAGGCAGGGCACAGAGCAAGGGGGGCACAGAGGAACAGTCGTGATCCCAGCACTGGGAGCGACTACAGCACACACAAGGTCCATCCCGGCTGGAACTTGGCTCAGACAAAAGAGGCCCACCACACCAGGTGACACTAGTTACCACAAACTCTTTGGATTCAGCTGTTCCTCTTATTTTCCAACTGAAACCCCTTACAGTAATTTTATGTTCACTATACTCCGAATCTCTCTGACACTTGATTTCCTCTCCCTATGCAGGTCTGCTATTAAGAACCTCGAGACTCCTGGTATTACAGACACTCAACTTCCTCAAATCTCTTAAGTAAAGTTTCTCTTCTTTTTCTTTCTTAAGCTTGCAAACAGCCAGTCCTCTACATCCCGGTCAGACAGCCCAATAGTGAGGATTTCCCTGCATGTGAACAATGAAATGGATTTTTAAACATATAGGTTAATTCTGGAATCTTGTTTCCAGGCACTGTTGCAGGAACTGCACTGTCCTGCGACTTGGGCAGAACAATGAAACTGCTCCAACACTTTAAGATCCCCTAAAATGGTTGCTTTTAACTCCATAAATGAGAATGCTTTCCCAGAGCTGCAGCACATCCCACCACGGCCCAGGAATACAATCCAGAATAAAACACAATCCTTAAGCAGTATCACAGCACTGGAAGTTCACACTCAATTACTTAACCCAGGCACACTGACCTCATTTTCAAGTTATGACCTGTTGGGATACAGTGCCATCACTTATAGGTATCATCACCTTCATTAGCTCAGCTCGTTAGAGCAGGGTGCCAATAACACCCAGGGTGTGGGTTTGACCTCCTACAGGCCATTCACTTAAGAGCTGGACTCGATGCTCTTTGTGGGTCTCTTCCAACTCAGAATATTCTGTGATTCGTTGATGTGTAATGGCTCAATTTTATTTTTTACTGGAGTATTTACACTGAGCTTTTCAAGATAGCTCCATACAGGCACGTGACTTAATTCACTGCTGTTCTGCCAGCATGTGGGATGAGTAAGTACATCAGTGTGACTAAGGGCCATGAAAAAGTTCCAGGCCAAACCCAGGATTCTACAAAAGAATTCCCACTGGTGACAACTCCCACCCATAATCACATTTTCAGATGTGCAATTCAGGCAACACATCCAGCAGCACTTGGGGATCTTTCACTCTGCAGAGGGTCGGCTGTAACACAGACCATCAAACCCTGAGTGGGGTGGAAAAGCACAGAGGGAACAACTATCACTGCATCCCCCCAAAAGACGAGGGATCCGTAGGTTCAAAACAAAGGTCCTCATTCACAAAGCATTTAGCCACTGAATTCACTGTCAGCAGGCGCTGTGGATCCTAACAAAGGGGAAAAAAAAGCACATGCAGTGCTCAAAAAACCCAAAACAAAAAAAGCACAAAAGTTTACAGAAAAAGCTTTTCATAAACAAAGAAGTGCCTCGTGATCCCGAGCCACAACGAGCTGACAATTAAGCTCACAGAGAGAAGTGTCACTGTGCCACTGCCCTGTTCCCATTCTTTCTTTGGCATTGACTTCTGGCCACCACCACTGACAATCTCCTGAGCTGCACTCTGGCCTCACATCGGGAATCTGTGCCCTTTGTACTCTACACAAAACACTTCCACTGGGATAATGCCGTGTTATTATCAGAGTACCTTCTGTCCACACACCACAGCCCTGTTATCAACCCTGCAATGCATACAACGCTTATAATGATGCTATACATAAAGTTGATATTCTTTCTAAAAAAATCACAGATAAAAGCCCTTATTAATTTCAATTGAGTAGAAAATCATGACAAATTTTCAAGTACCTTTCAATGAACACTGAAGCTCAAAATATTTATCCTAAAAGCCTTTCAGCTTCCTAAAAAAAAAAAAACCTACATAGGCCTGGCATTTCTGCAGAAGGAAAAAAAAAAACACTATCACGAAAACAAACCAACAAAAAAAATCAACAAAAATCCGTTCCGAAAGTATCAAAAAAATCAAGGAATGAACCTCTCTTGAAATTCTGTGGATCTACAGGAAACCTAATGGATATGAAATTCACTGAAGTGATCTAGTTCTATTTCTGAGCAGAAATACTCTTTTTGCTGTGCTATATGGCACAAAAGGAATTAAAAGCGTCCGTCCTCTAAGTTACTTCCTTTAGAAACCCAACAAATGACAACTCAGACCGTTTCGCACGGGAGTCTCATGGGAAAACACCATGGAAGTTTGGGGCGGACGGGAAGGGAGCGCTGGCCCCTCCGCAGCCCCGCACCCCTGGGGCCGGGGCCGAGTGAGGCCCCGCCGCTCCCCGAGGCCGCTCCC
>NW_020884960.1:1152049-1152307 GCF_003945725.1 Corapipo altera
CTGCACTGCCTGCCTGCACAGCCTGCCTGCACTGTCCGCCTGTACAGCCTGTCTGCACTGTCCGCCTGTACAGCCTGCCTGCACTGCCTGCCTGTACAGCCTGCCTGCACTGCCTGCCTGCACAGCCTGTCTGCACTGCTTGCCTGCACAGCCTGTCTGCACTGCCTGCCTGCACGGCCCGCTGCCTACACCGCCTGCCTGTACAGCCTGTCTGCACTGCCTGCCTGCACTGCCTGCCTGCACAGCCTGCCTGCACTG
>NW_020884960.1:1152317-1225345 GCF_003945725.1 Corapipo altera
GCCTGTCTGCACAGCCTGCCTGCACTGCCTGCCTGTACAGCCTGTCTGCACAGCCTGCCTGCACTGCCTGCCTGCATACCTGCCCGCACTGCCTGCTGCCTGCATGGCCTTCTGCCTGCACTGCCTGCTACCTGCACCGCCTGCCTGCACTGCTTGTCTGCGCCGCCTGCCTGCACAGCCTGCTGCCTGTGCCGCCTGCTGCACTGCCTCCTGCCTGCACTTCCTGCCCTTGCCCTCACTGCCTGCTGACCACCGCTCGCTGCCTGTACCATGGGCCAGGAGCAGGAGGTGGGTGTGCAGGGAGTTGGGAGGGGGTGCAAGGCCACTCGCTTTTGTAGTTAAATGATGGGGCTGGAGGTTGACAGAACCAGAGAAGCAGGAAATGCCTAATGGAGGATGAAGAAATGAAGTCCAGCCTGAAAAGGCACAGAAACTGAGTAAGAGCCACCAATGTGCTCCTGTACAAATTGGAGCAATCACAAAAGCAGGCAGAACAACTGCACTGCCCAGTTTTGACTGGGTATAACCTTATCAGAGCCTGGTACAAGGCAAGGGGCAGGTGGGACACTGCCAGCACCGGCTGCAGATGTGCAGGGAGAACCAACTCTGTTGTGCGTGTGGAGGAGTGATGCTGGATGCTGAAGAAACCTTGGACTCAGTGTGCCTAAACCATTTTAATCTTCCAACATGTAACACTGAACCCCTGTAGGTAGAAAAATCACACCTAAATAGGCAAAGGGGAGAATTAGGACTGTTGTAGTGAACAGGCTTTAAAAACAGCGGTGGTGACAGTGATATATTTAGGAGATCAGAGTGGCTGCCAAGGCAGAAAACATCATCATTATGAAAAGTCTCCAATTACCCCCATATTGAGTGAGTAAATGTCACATCAGCATATCATGCGTCTGCTACATTTTAGATACCACAAAGGCTTGATTTTTGGAGCAGCTGGTTGGAGAACATAAAAGAAGCAACTGGGTTCAGTGCTGAGTTGTGTGAGGGGCTTCATTCAGAACTGTGCTATTAGAACAGCCATGTATAACAGGGAGTATAATGTGTTCTATCTGGTGTCATTGAAAGAACAACAGCAACAAAGAAATTCTTCCCCCAAGAGATGGTTAAAAAATGAATAAACTAAAAGGATAACATGGTTGTAAGAAGCATGAAGATTTTAAAATGGCTCAGAACAGTTTGTATCACCAGGAGGAAAAAGCTATGCCTACAAAGCACTCTAAAGAGAGCTATTGAAACGTTAAATTAAAAATAAAATACCCTTCAAAATGTGAAGCTGGTGTAGACCATGTCTGTATGCCAGCAAAGAAGATCCTGAATACGTTCCAAGGTACCCAATGGATCTGATGGTAACTACACAAGCTAGATTTGAGCAGATTCTGTTCCCTCACATGGATCCCAACTGCAGCCCCCTGGCCTGCATGAAGTTGCAAAGGACACAGGGAGGGACTGGCTGACAGACCCTGCTTTTTTGGATTGTAGTCCATCTCTGTGACATAAGGGCCAATTTGCTCCCCAAGGACTGGACCCCACTGGTGGTAAGATTTGAGCTTCTCCCATGGACCAACCTCCCTGTCCTCAGCTTGTCTTCTAGTTTTAGTGCTGGGCAATGCTCCTCCTTCAAGAAGCCCTGGTGAGATGTCAATAGGAGCAGCACCTACACCCACTTCTGCCCAGGAATTGCCTGTAAGGGAAGGGGGAAGGTCTCCTTTGTCAACCACTCCTAGAGATCAGGACCTGGGGAAGGCAGAACTTTAGCTTCATTTAAGCTGGCCATGCTCGTGCTGTTACAGCATCTGCCCCTGAAGCTGTTCTCAGGGCCCCAAGGGCAATAACAAGCCCTTAAAGGCCAGCCTCTCCTGGGGCTTTCGCCCCAGCCCTGCCCAGGAGCCCCACTTCAGGTCAGCCCTGGGCCCTCATTCCCCACCTGAGCTGTGTTGAGGTGTGCTTGTCCCCCGTGCTCTCACTGAAGTGCCCATGCCCAGCCCTGGGTGTTTCTGCCCCTGACCTGCAGACTGCCTGTCTGGCCTGACCTCAGCTCTGCCTTGTCCCTGTGGACGTGTCACTGGACTGTGTCTGACCCTGGTCACCATCACTGCCTGATCCCGCCCCCAACCTGCAGACTGACTTTCCAGGCTGAGCTCAGCTCACGCTCCCCGTGAGCTGCCTGAGAGCCTGGGCTGCCCTGTGAGACCACCCGAGCACGGTGGGGCTGACCTTGGCCTTGTGCAGCTGTGCCATTGTGGGGGATTACCTGGGGTTTGCGTCGGGGGGACTTTGCTCAGGTGTAATCCCATGCTCAGGTGTAATCCCAAGTGTTTCCTCTCTCCTGTGACAGTAGCTGTTCTCAGTGAGCCCAGGAGGTGGACGTGGTTCAGGCAGTCAGCACCCAGCCCGAGTGCACAGCACTCACATGAAAACACAAGAACCTGCTTGTTGAGTTGATCTGCTTAGTAGATTTCCAAGATGTTTAAAAAACGAGCAAAGAACAGCTTTCAAAGGGGTTTGCCTAAAGCTGAATTCCTGGATGCTGAGAGGAACCGAGCTTGCCTGACACAGTGCAGCATACGGGGACATTTGGCATCGCAGCACTGGCAACCACAGCTTTGGAAACTTCACTCCTCCCTGCAGGTACATGGTACAGCAAAGAACCTGCTGTTCCCACTGACTTCAGCAGGAACATGGCTGGTCCTCAAACCCTTGACTATTCATTCATGGCTGGGCTTCGCGAACGAAGATTTGGGAAGGCACTATCCACATTTGCTACAGGCACGCTGGTGGCTTATGAGGCCAATACGTGACAGACATATCCGATTGCAAAAGGCACAGCAGAAAGACTCCTTAGATGGTGTATTCTGCAAGACACGGTTCTTTCTGCGTTGCCTTTTTTCTCGAGAGTGATCCTGCGTGCGTTCTCGAAGGAGACAGCTGCGTTATAGATGCTGTGTCTCCAGGCCTCCCGATTGGAGGCCAGAGTAGACCAGTTATGGTGATCAATATGGCCAAGGCTGAGATGTTGTTTCAGGGAGTCCTTGTATCTTTTCTTCGGGGCTCCTCTCATGCGGCAGCCAGTGGCAAGTTCACCATAGAGCAGGATCTTAGGGAGGCGGTGGTTGGTCCTTCATCCTTGAGACGTGCCCTGCCCAGCACAGCTGCATTCTCAGTAACATGGCCTCAATACTTGTGACAGCAGCTTGTTCTAGTACAGATGTATTCGTCACATAATCTGACCAGTGGATGTTTAGGATTGTACGGAGACAGCGTTGATGGAAGCATCCTAGGAGACGCAGGTGGTGGCGGTAGATGATCCATGATTTGGATCCATATAATAGAGTAGACAGCACTATGGCTCTGTAAACACTGATCTTGGTGTTTTTCTTCAAGTGTTTATTACGCCATACTCTTTTGTGGAGTTTTCCAAAAGCTCTCTATGCCTTTGCTAACCTGCTGTCTATCTCTCCATCAATCTCACCGTCCAAGGAGATGAGGCTCCCTGGGTAATTAAACTGCTGGGCTGATTTGAGCTCTGATTGGCCAATGGTGATGTGGGGATGATGGGGGACTTCCTGAGGTGCAGGTTGATGGAGAACTTCTGTCTTCTTTAAGCTGACTTCCAGCCCAAAGAGCTCAGCAGCATCTGCAAAGCAGGATGTTAAACGCTGCAGAGCTGCTTCTGTGTGGGCAACGAGGGCGGCGTCATCAGCATAAAGCAGCTCCAGGACAAGATGGTTTAAGGTCTTGGTGTGGGCCTTCAGTCGCCTTAGATTGAATAGACTTCCATCAGTACGGTATCGAATGTAGATACCGTCCTGATCATCGAGGTCTGCCGTGGCCCTTTGGATCATCATGCTAAAAAAGATTGTGAATAAGGTAGGAGCGAGAACGCAGCCTTGTTTCACACCATTCTTAATTAAGAAGGGCTCAGAAAGTGTGTTGCCATATCTGACTTGGCCGTGCTGATCCTCAATGGAGTGAGATGATCATTTTGAGGAACTTGGGGGGACAACCTAAACGTTCCAAAATCTGCCACAGACCTTTCCTGCTCACAGTATCAAAAGCCTTGGTGAGGTCGACAAAGGTTACATAGAGACCTTTGTTCTGTTCCCTACACTTCTCTTGCAGTTGTCTGAGGACAAATACCACGTCTGTGGTGCTCCTGTTGGCTCTGAAAACCCTTGACTATATGAGAAAGAATAACAGATAAAGAGTAATCACCCACTTCTTGTGCTCACTATAGGATTTCTGTTATCAGGATGTATTAGTAAGCAGGTGGTGTGCAGGCAGAGCTCGACACAATATCTGAGGGCAAAAGGGATTAAGTCTGAGTTTTAAAAAATGAAATCTGTATTATTTTATTGAAAGGATATAGTAAGAAATAACAAGATGCAGCTGAGGACACCTATAAACAACAAAATGGAACAATTTTTTCTATTAGTTAAGAAGAACAGGAATAATGGGATGAAGCTGATAAAACTTGGGCAAAACACCCCGAGGGGATCTTAGATATCTGAATGATCACCCCAGGAGACAAGGCCAGCAAGAAGTACTCCCAGAAGAGCCTCTGCACTGGTGAGAAATGGCAAAGATGATCTCACAAATCCCCATCTTTCTTTAACTCTCAAGTCCTGACTGTGTAACCTCCCTTTCAGGTTACTCACAGGAATGGGGATTCAATTAACTGACGAAGGCTTGTAAGAAAAAAACATCAGACTGCAGGATTAACTTGAGGAATTACAGGTTCTGTCTGTGGCTAAACAATAAACTCGGTTCTTGGCAAGTACCTACAACAATATTACATCATCTGGCACAAACATCAGCCACAGCAAAACCAGACGGGCCAGGCAACACATGCAGCTCGGTGGGAGAAGAAGCAGGGAGGTTCAAGGAGGTAGCACAGCTGTGTCACCACTGCTCATGCTGCTGTTTGGGTGCACGTGGTGCTGACAGCTCAGTCTCGTGTCATCAGCCTTGGCCACAGGCCTCTCAGCAAGTGTCCTCTGCTCTGTGCAGCTGTCCCCCAGCTCAAGGCAGCTGTTGGTGAGACAGTTTCATGTTTTCCAAAGTATAACATCTCCTGCGAGGCAGAGAGCACCATTGCCCACTCCATCAGTAAATCCTTAGCAGACACAGACAAGAGCAGCAGGGTTCTTACCAGACACAGAAAAGTGTGGGAGGTTGTGATACAGTAGAAGTCCTTTGGGAACCTGTAACTGATGTGGTGTCAGGGACATATTGTGGGGAGTTTTCATCCCACAGGAATTTTGAAGCAAGACAGGCAAACCTCTGCTGGGGACATTTTCCTGACTTTCATTGCCAGCAGCCTCAGAGTTTGGCTCACAGAATGTGACCTGGTAGCATGGACCTCCCATGTCCTGTCTAACTTTGGGACAAGGACTGCCCTGGACAGCAGAGTCGATCTGCTTCACCAGAGACATCCCACCTCCACCTTCCTTCCCTGTTTTTCTCTCCTCCTGGCATGTTCTGGGGTGGCTCTGCTCCTCATTCTCATCCCAGTGCTTGCCAGATCATCCGTCGAGCCAGTTCAGGTTCCTAAATTCCTAACCTGTCAAAACACCACTCACTTTTGTTCTGTGCCACTTTAATGAGCTGATGTGGTTCACTCAACCTCAAATGAACACCAGAACCAGGACTCAGAGCAGCAGGAGCAGGACTTGTTGCATGGGGGGTCCTCACCTCAGTTCATCCATCTCACCCACTGCACCCTTCTTTCCCCTCCAAGGGCCTGTAACCACCGTACCTGATGCCCTTCCCCTCTTTGCAGCTCTCCCCAAAAGGGCAGAGCTCGGCTCTGCGGCGGGGAGGGGTTACCCCTGCTGTGTAATGCCATGGCTTTGGCTGCAGCCAGGGAGCCACAGTAGCAGGGAAGTTGGCAAAAGCCTCTCCTGTATGTTTTTAGTCACAATCTGTTTTAGAAAGCAGAAAAGGAAACAAAGAGCATTTGCTGCTCCATCTGTTTCCTTGTCCCATGCTGCTCCGGTTGGGTTACCGCCAGCTGCTGCCATTGCCAAGCGGTAACGCGATAGCGCGGCTGCTCACCCTGCCAGGGAGCTAAAGATGGCAAGGCAGAAAAAATTAGGACAGGATGATTTTTAAAGAGCCCCACTGCAGAACACCTGGTTGGTTATATAAATTTACATCATGCCCGCTATAAAAAACCCTGCTGATTGCTGCTTAAAAACAGGTATTTTTACAAATGGTCAAATATCTCCCAACTATCTTATTGCAAAGGGCTGCTCTGGGCTATTCGGTATCTTCAGTCAGCTTCGCAAAACAGACAAGGTTATTGAAGAACAGGGATGTTTTTTCTTTGCCTCATACTTGATAAGACTATTTGTCAGAGAGGACTCTCACAGCACATAATCCAGAGAACCTCAGCCAGCAACTCCTCCACCCAGATCAGCCTGGTCCCATTCAACAAGGTATCTGAGACCTTGGATACAAGATGTCTGTGCTGAAATACTGGAGAATTCACCACATATGTCTGCCCAGATCAAACCTCAACCTCCCAGGCATGGAGTTACAGAAGGGACCTTTAGTGGGCATTAGCTCAAGCTCTTCCTTGAAGTGAGACCATCACCAGCACTAGATCAGGTCAATCATAGCTTTGCATAGCCAAACCCTGAAAATCTCCAAGGACAGAGATTCCATCATCCATAGAATCGTAGAATCAGACGGGTTGGAAAGGACCTCTGAGATCATCAAGTCCAACCCTTGATCCACTACCACCTCAGTTGCTAGACCATGGCACTAAGTGCCACGTCCAGCCTCATCTTAAAAACCTCCAGGGATGGAGAATCCACCACTTCCCTGGGCAGCCCATTCCAATGGCTGATTACCCATCTGAGAGAACCCAGCAGCCCCAGCCAGTCCAGCACTTTATCTTATTTCCTGTTGCAACAAAGAGCTCCCCACAGTGAGAAACCTTGCCCGCATGTTGGCACGCGCAGGAGTATCTGGGCAGTAGTTTGACCTGTTTAACACAAGGCTTTCATAGAACATTTTCTGATATGATTGGCTCCTTCACTACAGGAGTGCACAGAGCTGCTCCTACTCCTGCCCCCCTTCGCAGCCATGGGGGTTGTGGTGCTGGAGGCAGGAGGAGATGACAGGCAAGCTGGACACAAGGTGACAGCCCAACAGTGCCATACTCACCATGCAAGACGAGCAGAGCAGGTTTGGTGACAGTAACCAGTGGATGGGCCTGGCACAAGTTTCACCGGAATGTAGCTCAGGTGAGGTCAAGGGTGAGGACCTGAGCTCAAATGCACATCTGCCTGGCATTAAACATCTCTCAGCCTGGGACAAGTGGGCAGGGCAGCAGCAGTGCAATCCCGAGCTTTCCACAGCTGTAGCATCACTGGTTCTTCCACACCTCCAGATGAAAAAGATCCCTCATTCCAGGTCCTCTACTTGCCATTTTCTGACGTGGAGTGTGTGCCCAAGAACGAACATCCATCAGCTGAGCAGCTTCACAAAAGGGTGTACAACTCGAAATACAGCTTCTTCTACTTGGGAGCAGCATGTGAAGAACAATTCCAGCATGATCTCAGGGAGCTGGCTCCTCTTCCAGTTCTGCAGTGACAGTTGTAGGAAAAAGCCTTCAGCCCAGAACAGGTAGCAAGGGGATACCTTGGCCTGGAAACACTGATCATACTTAACTCATCTTACAGGGATCTGGTGTTCACAGCCTCACAATTCATGAAGGCTGTTTCTTCTTGTAGGCAATATGGTTTTTTTATTAGCAAAAGAGCTAGGGCCCTCTGCTCTCCGAGACAGTGAAATGTCTTTGCCACGCTCTGAGGCTGTTCAGTCACTTCATATTCACCTCCTGCTGCCCCTTTTGGTGTATTGATAACAGGCATTGTGACTGGTGAGCTTGATCTCCCATGTACATGTCGCAGAGTGACCCACTTGTATTTGTGGAGGAGAACCTCCTTGTGCTATTGCACCAGGTACCAATAGCAGAAGTTTTCCTCGGCCCATGACTGCTTGAACTGTGAAAGTCTCTGAAAAAGTCACTGCAAAGTTCCCACAAAAGAGGCTTTTCCCTTAGCTGCTTTATTGTTCCCCTTTGGGATTTCTCTCCCCCTCCATGAGTGATTGGTGTTGACAGTGCTCATGTTCACTGGCACTCCCTGGCTCTTCTGAAGAGGTGGACTCTGGTCTGGCAGCTTCACTCCTGTGTGCAAGTCACAGCCTCAGAGCTGTCTGTCATGCCTGGTAATTGAACCACCTTTCACCCAGCTTTCCTGTCCAGTAGTGGGTATCTCTGCTCCCAGGAGTGTCCTTGATGTCAGCAGGTGCATGGCCCTACTCCAGTGGAGAGGTTCTGACTTCATGGTGGTTTCCTTGCTCTGCATTTTGATGCCCTGCTGCTGCGTGACTTCGTGCAGGTCAGCACTGAGCTGCCAGCCCATGAGTCGGACTGACCTGGGATGTCATCTCAGTGTGTCCTCTGCATCCTTGAGTGCCTCCATCTAACCTTCTTTGGCCTCAAGAGAGACGGGATCTCAGTGCAGAATAATATCCCAAGAGTTTGAGCTGCAGCAGCCAAACGATGATCTTCAGGTTCTCCAGCGAGGCTGCCGAAGGTGTTGGTGGAAAACAGCCTACCTGTTATCATTAACTCCTGAAATATGCAAAATAAAATGGGAACATTGCAGAAAAAAAATACTACTTGTCTGACCTCTCTTGCAGCTAACTTTACACTTACTGTGTCAGGTCCCTCACTTTGGGGATTCCCTGAAGCTGGGGCCCCTGCAATCTCCCATGTCCCCAGCTCTTACTTTCAGCCTGTCCAAAGTCTCTTTCTAGCACAGTGATGTCAATCAGGCTGTTAAAATTCTTATACACCAGGTCTGTAGCTGCAGAAGCCCTTGAACAGATGCTGTCAGGCTGCTTATAAGCATTTTCCCAGTATCACTGTTTCCCTGAGGACAGGTATAGCCTGTATTGGCAAAGGCGAGTAATCTCTGCACCTCCACAAGGAGAGCTGCCAATTTGACCACAGTAGAGCCAGACCAGCACATTTTTGTTTCCAACGCAGACCTGGTTTAACTCACCCCTTCATTTCCTGCCAGCCTGTGCCTCAGTCCCTGAGCTTTGCAGCCCCACAGAACTCAGCCTCCCCTGCCTGCTGTCCTGCAGCACCTCGGGCATGTCCAGCAGCTTCCCAGCCCCCGCTGGCCCCGCTAAGGCTCCCCCCTAAGCAAGTGCAGCTGTGAGACCAGCCCTGAGCGCAGTGGCCATGATCTCACTGTCTCTCTATTTGTTATTTAAAAGTGCAGTGGGACTTTCACGGGAATGTCTTCAGATTAAGTTACCCTCAAGTTTTCAGAAGTGCCAAAATGCCATGTGCAAACAAGTGCAGTGTCGCTCTGTGCAGGACCCCGGCCATCGGCTTGCCCAGGGTCATTAATAAGCTGAACAGACTAATTTCTGACTGTAGCTGCATGGTGTGAAATGGGCCAAAAATCACTCTGTTAGTGGCAAAATCCACCAAATATCTGTCAAGTCTTGCCCCCCAGTTAGAGGGTCTAAGGCATCTGGGCAGCTCAAACCCCAGGATTTGCCTCTGTATGGGTTTGTTCCTATTCTAGAAGCATAGGAGCTTGGGAGCAGTGCCACATTGCAGCAGTTACTGAGATAGCAGGGGCTCTGCCATGCCACCGTGCCAAGTGACATTCTCCAAAACGGTGGCTGACAGAAGCTAATCTAGAAGGGCTGACCTTTAGTGCATGGCTTGTTTATTCAGACTCCTCACGCTGGCCGAGGAGCAGGGCTCTGCTTGTTCCTGAGGCCTCTGAACCTACACTGTTTGTACCTTGCCAGTCCATCTGTGCATGTGCTGGGGACACACTTGGTGTTCCTGCACAGCTCTGGCCAGTCTACTGTGTGCTCAGGACACAGAGGAAGACAGAAAATCCACAATATCTGCCCAGACAAAATTGCTGGGGCAAAAAAGAGAACACTGGGCAAACCCAGAGCATGGCAGCCTTACAACTCGGACTGAGCCAAGGTTTGGTACTCTCCCACCTGAAAGCAGGGACAGCCCAGTACCCAGCATAGGCAAAGACGCTTTCTTCTCTCGATGCTCCAGGCTGGTTCTGCCGCTTTCCATCCGCGCTCTTGGAGGGTGCCGTGAGTACCAGAGGGCAGAGCATGGCCAGTGACGCCCCGTGTGCCTCGGGCGGGGGGAGGCAGCGCCGGGGGCCGCGGTTTCCCGATCCAGCAGCGAGCACCGGCTGTTCCTGGGGCCGCCCCAACACCGCTCCCCAGGGCTCCCCGAGGGGGGCAGCGTGTGAGCCCCTGACCGCGGGTCTCCTCACACAACGGGTCACGACCGCCGACTGTCGCCATTGACCTGTAGCTCAAATAACATTCGAGCGGCTCCAAAACTGAGCCCCGGCTCCGCTCCCCCTTTCCTTGTTTCCACCCCCGAGGCTCAGTCGGGCTCCGCCGCCGCCGCCAGGGGCTGCCCTCGAACCGCGGCCCCGCCGCTGCCGCCCGGCCCGCCCGGCCCCGGCGCGGCGGCCCCCGGCAGAGGGACCCGGGGAGCGGCCGGGGGTCCCGGGCCGGGCCGCACCGCCCCCGGGCGGGGCCGGGATCGGGTTTCACATCCTGCCCCGCTCGCTGGCACAGCGGCCATGGCGGAGAGGTGAGTGCGGCCGCGCACCTGTTGAGCGGCGGGAGCGGGCGGGAGGCCCCGCCGCTGCCCGGGCAGGGGCCGGGGGCACCCCCGGATCGGGGGCCGGGGCGGCGCGGGGCCGGGCGAGCCGCGGCTGCAGGTGAGAGCCGGCAGGGCCGAGCCGAGCCGGGCTGAGCTAAGCCGGGCTGACCCGAGCTGAGCCGAGCCGAACCGAGCCAGGCTGAACCGAGCTGAGCCGAGCCGAGCCGGGCTGACCCGAGCTGAGCCGGGCCGGGCCGGGCCGAACCGGGCCGGGCCGAACCGAGCCGGGCCGAACCGGGCCGGGCCGAACCGAGCCGGGCTGAACCGGGCCGGGCCGAACCGAGCCGGGCTGAACCGGGCCGGGCCGAACCGAGCCCGGCCGGGCTGAACCGAGCCGGACCGGGCCGAACCGAGCCGGGCCGGGCTGAAGAGAGCCGAGCTGTCAAACTCGTGCGGGCGGTGGTCCCGGGCCGCCTCCCGCCGTCCCGGGCTGTCCGCAGGGGAAATTCCCTCCCGCACCGTCCCAGCCTGGACCGGGCTGTTTGCGGGCTCCGAGCACGGGGGTCCGCCCTGAGCTCGGCTGAACTGAGCCGGCCCGGCCCCGGGCCAGAGCCCCCCGTCCTGCCCGGCCCCCCGTGGGTCGGAGCCCCGCCGGTGCCCCCGCACCGCCAGGCACGGGCGGCTCGTCGGGAGCACACCCGGGTTCTGTGCCCGGCCCGGGCTCCTGGCGCTGCGCTGGGCGCACACAGGGGTTGTCCCCTTGCTTAAAAAGAAGCACTTTTACAGAATGAGAGTGAGAACACTGTCGGGCGCAGGAGTGGCTGTTACACTTGGTTTGCTGGAGAGCTGTGACCAGGAGAGGGTTCTCTCGTCACCTGGCAGCGGGTGGGCAGCCAGGATCACCTGTTGGCAGTGAAAATGGAGGGCCAGGTAGCCAGGCCAGTTTCCCAGACTGCATCCGGCTTCCGACAAACGCGGGCGGATTTTATGGCTCCTCTGAATAACCCCATTCAAGGAGAATTCCTCCTGGTCTCTCTGCGCCTCGGCTCGTCGGCCAGAAGTGGTTGAATTAAGTTTGGCTCTGCCGGGAGGAAGGTGCAGAGCCTGGAACAGGCACTGTCCTTCCCATCGCCAATGCCAGTTGTTGTTGTGCTGTTTTGCCAGCATTTTTTTCGTCCTAGATTAAAAGCTCGGCCGATTTAACATTCCTGCAGCGCGGCTCTCCCCAGGGGCACCAGATTTCAGCTGGCTTCTCACATTCTCGTTGTCTGGGGGAGAGGAGGGAGGGCTGTGCTGGTGTTTTGCCCAGTGCCTCAGTGACAGTCCAAGGTGTTTGGAATAATTTTTTATTTCTCTTGCATTTGAAGTTGGTTTATTTTCTTCCCCTTCTCTCCTGCATCTTCTCCAGCAGAACATGGTTTGAGTTAGTCTGTAAGGAGCATCTTGGGAAGGGATAGCAAGTCCCCTTGAGGGTGGCTGAAGAATACCAGAATTCATCCAGAGCAAAATGATGAGCACAGCAGCATACTCTTGCTCTGCCAGCAGCAGCAACTCAGTGTCTGCTTCTGCCTCCCTGCTTGTGACAGCCAGGGGTGCTGTCAAGGTGGGGATCGAGGTGGTGGGTTGCTCATTTCAGGGTGAACTGGGAAACCTGACAAACCACGTAGGTTGGAGGCTATCGCTGCACTATCCGGTGCAGGGCTTCTCACACTGGATTTCAGCGTGTTATCCCAGCATATCCCAGCTGGCTGTCTCTGGTGCTTTTTGAGCTCGGTTTTTGCTGGGTTGATGAGACAGCTCTTTCCTATCAGTTGGATGGAGGCTATTTGGAGTGTTGCTGAGATCACAGTGGATTATAGGAATGCAAGTTTTGAAGCCAGGTTTTTGGTCAGATAGTTCACATGCCTTCTGTATTCACAACAGGTTTGCTTAGCTGAAACAGATGTCTTGGCCTTTGCTGGGTTCACATAAGCTACAGTGAGATCTCAATACACTGGCCTGGTACATTTTGTTACAGAGAATTTTGTGGTCCTCCTTGTGATGCAGGAGACTGCTTTCAGCCTGACCCTCGCTGGATCTGCAGAGGAAATCCTTGTGAGAGATATGCACGTGTAACATGCGGAATGGGTCTCACTGAGGCTGCCCTGCTCTAGGGACACAAAAGGCAAATGCCTCCCATTCAACTGATTGACTTGATCTCTAGAAAAACGTAATGTGCTGTGGTGCAAAGATGAAAGGAGAGCCCCAGATTCCTGTAGTGAGCTGCCTAAGGGGTAAGAGTATTGCAGATTTCATTGTATTGGTGTCTGAGCCTTGAGGCTTTTTTTTTTAATCCATCTTGCCGTCCTTTTGGGGCTGACTTTACAGGATTGGGGCAACTGCCTGCTTGCAACTGGGTAAAGTTTTGTAAACCAGGGAGCAGGGTTTCTTTTAGAGCCACAGAGGAAGAGTTATTAGCATTGTTGAGGTACTGTGGGAAGGACTGTTAGATGCGTAGAATGAGCTTTAATGGAATTACTTCTGTAATTAAAAGTAACAAAGCGTGAACTGCTGTAGGATTCTAACTTTTGGCCCATGAGAGTGGGTTGTTTTTTTCCCTTGGCAGTGCCATTTAATAAATATTCGTATTTGTGAACCCTTTCTTTAAAGTCATAAAAGAACGTGTCGTATCTGTATTTCCTGACAGGTAAATGCTTTAGTAAGAATACTACTTGGTTGCCATTTGCCTATAGAGAAGAAAGCTTTTCAGTTTGGCCCTGCTGTTTTAGCAGCGTGGTTTTGGCTGTTTAAATTAAACAGCCTTGGATGTGCATGGAGGGAGATCTTCCAGCCTGTACGGAAATACTGGGGTTGCTGAAGTCCTGTTAACTGGGTGGGAGGACTGGGAATGGTACTGAGTGTGCTTGTTCAGCAGGAAACCCGGCTGGCTGGCCATTTTAATTTGATTAATACAAAATATAAAGGATTTGTGTGCTTTATTGTGATTACAATGAAGACTCTTAATTTTGTTATTGAATCTTGCTTTTTTTGAGTGTAAGTTTGTTGTGTTTAGTTAATTCAGATTAATTCAGGCTTTAATTTGCCTTTGCATGAACACTAGTTTCCATGTTTTTTAGAAGCTTTAAGTTAGGAATGAGTGAAAGCTTTGACACTTCATCAGCCTGCCCTGGAGCTGCTGATGGGCTCTTTGTGTCTGAGCTCAGCTGTGGCTTTGCAGCAAAGGGTCTACTGGTTTTGTCAGGGCATCCAAACCTCCTGCTGTTGTGCAGTGCAGAGCCTTCCACGTCCTCTGAAGTGGGTCTATGTGCCCTGTTCTGGTTTACCCTCTTCTTAACTGGCTTAAATAAGCCCATGAATAAGCATTGTCTCTCTAGCTACCTGTGACCACAGGACAAGCCCCTGTCCCCCAGCAGGTTGTCCTGCTCTTGTCTTTTCCTGGATGAGTGTTGTGGTAGTTCACTTGGCAGTAAATGAGCTGGTGTAGCAAACGTCCCTATTAGCTCTCTAAAATCAGTGGAGATAAGTGCAGGTGGGAGAGGTTGTCAGCAAGCCTGGTATCTGCCACGCACTCCTGTCATCCCTGCTCCTCTGAACATGCTGCTGGAACTGTTGGTGAGCTTGCCAGGGCAGTTCCCTTGGGATGAAGTGGTTTAGGGGTGAAAGACTGACTAGCTTTAAGTGAAGCCAGGAGTCTGTTGTGCCTTCAGTACCAGTGTTTGACTCTATGCAGATAAAGCCTGGTCCATGGGAAACGCCTTCAGACACACCAGTCTTCTAATGGAAACTAATCAGAAGTTCAAAGGAAAGAAGGAGTGTTTCCTCCTTCCCTGTGGTCTCCTTTCCCAGTGTTTCCATTCCTGTTGTACTACCCAAAAGGCTTTCTTGGTGGATGATGCAATTAGGAGGAGATGCTTGCAAGCTTTCAGCAAATAAATACGTCAGAATTTGAAGTGCTCCATTTAGGCTCCCTCAGTCCTTCCCAGGTGGAGTGCAATTATTTGTGCCTTGTTGTGACATGTATATGCTCGTGTTTCTTTGAAAAGTCCTCTGGGCAGATTCAAATAGTTCATGAAGTGCCTCTTATTTGTAATAAAAATAAATTCCACATCTCAGGGCAGGCACTGAGATGTGGTGATAGCTAGATTCACAGAGGGTTTCTGAGTTCTGCTGTCATTACTTACACGTTTGGTGTTAGTTCCTGCCTTTGCCAAGGTACACAGGAAGGCCTTTCCCTTGTAGGAAAGACAGCTTTAATGAGCAAGCAATTTTTTGTGCTTTTTAATAGCTCAATCATGAGTGTCTACTGCAGCAAGCTGTCTGTTTGATGGGTTTTATACTTTTCGTGAGGAAGAGTAGTCTTCTGCTTTGGATAGTTTCTCAAAGCAGTCAGTTCTCGGAGTAGCAGGAAAGTATTAACTAAAGCAGCAGCCATGAGGTCCACCTGGCTCATGCAGCTGGAACAACACACTGTAGGTCAAGAGAAAATTTTTTTACACTTGGTCTTTGTCTCATGGGAGAATGGAAATATCATTATTTGGGATATATTCTCTCATCCTGATTACTGTTCTGAGGGTTTGAGGTTAGCGCTGTAAGGATTAAGTGCTTTATATTTCTAGTTAGAGTGTTGCCCAGTGAATTCCAGTGTTGCTGGTGTCGACCATCTTCCAACTACTCTCCCAAGTGTTTTTCTTTGTATGTTGTCAGCTGCCATTTTTTGGTTATGTAATGCACACAGCCAAAAGAGATTTGGAAAGCTTAAAATGAGAGTGCTGAAGATCCAGATTGTTTGCTTGCAGTGAAGCATGGGAGAGGGAAAAGACTCCATATTCCCTGGGGGAGTGTTGGTATGGTTTACGTAGCAGCTCAAGGAGACATGGCCTCCCACCACTACATGCTTCAGGCAAAAAGAAGGGACTTGGGCTGGATAATATCAGCTTTAGAAAAATTCCCCCTGAAAACAACACCCTGGAAGGCAAAAGAACTGGAGATGCTGAGATAATGTTTTTCAGGCTCTTTTGTCTCTCTGGACTTAAGGTCTTGTATGAAATTCCACTGAAGGCTTTATGCTGCAGAGTGCTGGGGAACTTTGAAATAGAGAGGTTTGAATAAAATGATTCGTTGACACCTTCATCAACCACCAGAGGCAAATAGAAGGCTGGTTCTACACAGAGGGTGTATTTTCTTACCCCTCTTGTATTGTGCTTGTGCCCAGCTCCCTGATCCAAGCTCTTGCTGCACTTTGCCTTCCTCAGTGGCCACTGCTCTGACATGGGATGAAGATGATGGGGAGTACCCTGTGCTCCCCAGACTTGCTGTGTGTTCCTGTCTTAGCCTGGAGCAGAGCAGTCCTGGGCCCCTCTAAACCAACCTTTTACTTAACTCCTGGGTTTGTACCAAAAAAAACCAAAAAAACAGAGTTTCTACCAAAAGCGAACAAGCCAAGCAGGAAGGGTCCCCCCCAGACCTGTGCTGGGCTCACTGGTGTGTGTGTGACTTTGAGGCTGTGGGATGCTGCCATAAGGCACTTGGCTTTGACAGATGGGGCTGATTCCTACCTGGGCAAACAAGGTTGCTGCTTTTTGGCTGGAAACCTGTTACAGAGGCAGAAAAGACTTAATGTTGTGGGATTTTGTGTCATCGTGGACATCATGAACTGGTTGCCCAGGACCAGGTGCTCTGTAGCAGGGATAACCTATTTGTTCTGTAGGTCTGGTTTTTCTGTTTGCTTTTGCTCGTGCTTCTGGGGAAAAAATAAACAAAGAGGCTTACTGTCTTCATCAACAGTGATACCAAGAAAAGCCCTGCACAGTACTGCCTGATGAACTGAGACTGAGCTCAGCAAATCCCCTTTGACCACATGGAGTTCAGCTGTCTTGGGTTTTTGACTGTGAAGCAGTGCAATGTATTGTGCATGAGTTTTCAAGTGTAGGAGTAGCCAGTGCTCGGGTTAGAAGGATGAATTGGTGTAAAATATTTTCAGTAACAAAGTCAAGTCAGATAAAGTTATCATGAGAGATTTTACAGCTGAATAATTACATACAGTCCCAGGGGATGCAGTGGGTGAGCTATGCTGTGTAGTCTGGCCTGGAAAGAAAGGTACTGAGTCTTCCTTGTAAGTGCTTAAACAGTAACCCAAAGTCCACTGCTGTAAAACTGCAAATGCCATATTTGATCCTATTCTGGTCTGGCACCTGTTTTCTCCTTGTGTCCATTGTAGTTCTTTGATAGTCCTTTGATAGCTACAAGTATCCAGCTGTGTATCAGCCACACGGTTTAGCTTTTCTTTGCTCCCCAGCTCCAGTAGTTAGGTTTGGGAGGTTTTTTATTAGACTTTCCGAGCACCTAAGATAAGATGAGAGGAGAAGCTCCAAGTGTTTTCTGAATTCTTGATTGTTACCAGTCAACATCAAGTGAATCAAAGAGGGATGAAAGGGCTGTGACTGAGGTGCAGAGCCTGGAGTGCAACCGGCATGAGGAGTGTTTAATGTAGGCCTGAGGACAGATGCTAAGCATGTTGTAATTTGGAGATACATTTTTGTAGCAGTTTATACCCTTGTAATACCATGAATAGTCTGGCTGGGATATGACTGAGTTGTATTTAATCTGCACAGTAAAATGAGTGTGAAGAAAGTAGGGTTGTGGCAGTTGGGTTGGTGCTGCCCTTGGGCTCTCATCTGCAGTCCTGAGTAAGTGCACAAATGGTAGAAGAGTGCAGTTTTGGTTTGGAAGCTCCTTAGAGAGCTTGCCCCTGAAATAAGCTACTTTAATTTTCATTAAATTAGTTTTAAAATCACCAAAAATGAGGGTGAAAAGCAATTGCCATGCTCCTTTCTGTACAGTGGGTTTAGAAGCTGCTTAGGAAATGCCTGGTGAGTAGACTGACAATCCAGTCTAAATTCTCTATGGCTATAATGTGAAAATAGTCTAAAACAGAGGTTTGAGGTTTTGGAGACTGAAGACTCTTCCAGAGCAGAAGTCTGTTTTGGGATGGCAACAAGCACGAAAGATAAGAAAGGCAGTGATGATCTGGAGGTGAAGCTGTGCACTGCCATTCTTTTTTTCTTCTGGCCCTGGATCCCATGACCAGAATGGTCGAGTTCACGCAAGCAAGAGAAAACCATCTGCTCTTACTTAGCAAGTTGAATTAGCTCAGTGCAGGATTTGGGGAGCTCCACTGTCCTTGTGTGACGAGTGCTGGGGATGGGAAAGAGTGGGACAGGGCCAGGGAGGGGATCCCCTCCTTCCAGCAGCAGCACATCATTGAATCCTACACTCTGATTTTATTGTGGCATGATCTTATCATCCCATTCCCTCTCCCATTCTCCATCAGGCCAGCTTTGGGTGCTGTGCTGCAGGGGGGACTTTGACCTTGAATTCCAAACCACACTGTGAGAGGGAGGCTGGCAGAGAGGTGCTGTGGGCAGAGCTTCCTTTAGTAGGGATGCTTCTTTGGGTTGATCTTGTTCTTGAAACAGGGAGGGATGGATGAGTCAGGCAGAGAGGGCCATGTCAGTGATTTCAGCCTCTCTGACTCCCTATAACTCTTCCCCAGCGAGGCAGCCTCCCGGGGTGCGATGGCAGCACGGCAGCAGCCACCCAGCGCTGCCTCTGAACCGCTGAACACTTGTGTGCTTAAACCTCATTTGGCCGTGGAGGGATGAAATCACTCACTTTTGTCTCTGTTTGGATGAGGAAAGCTGCTGCTGAGCTGTGAGAGCTGTTTGTGAGGGGAAAGCCTTTTGGTAGCCCAGTGTGTGGTGCAAAGTGTGCTTGCTGTGAGGTGCTTGCTTCACCTTGGGCTGCTTTGTCCACCCCACTGTCTCTGGAGCAGGAAGCATAGACTGCAGGTGGAAAAGGGTGAACATCGTGGTGATCACCAAATGGCTCAGTGAAACAACCCAGACTTCAGCTCAAAATGTGAAAATTAGCATCTTCCAGTGGTTGACGTGCTTGTCCCTGCCTGGCCTGGGTGCTTAGGGAGGTGAGCTGAGCTTGGAACATGTTGATTTTGGGCTGCAGCGGAGGCTCTTTGGGGAAGAGCACAGTTTCCTATTTGAGAGTGTCTCCTGATACAACGTACGTCTTGTACTCTGGGTGTGAAATAAAATAGCCACTGCAGCTGCTATGAGGGCTCCGTTACCCTGGTCCTGGCAGCGCATGTGGCGCCTGCCCAAAGCGGAGCTGGGCCCCCAGGAATGGCACGGGCAGGCCTTTGGCTCAGGCAGAGGAGGGCACACAGTTCATTCTTATTGTCCTGCTCAAACCACTGCTATTCACAGCAGTAGCCATTTCTTCAAGCAAATGTGTGGGAGTGATCAGAGAACAAACAAATTTGTCATGGAGCTGCCAGTGGTGCTGCTTTCTTGCCCTTCATGTCCCAGCTGGACCTGGGTTAAACCCAGAGGTTTCATGGACTGCAGAGGTTTGAGGGACTTTACATGAATTGAGAGTATTCCCCTAAAATTACCATTTGGGGTCTGTTTCCTGCAGTAGGAACTTGTACTGCTTTGCCCATAGTCCTGTAGCTGTAAAGCCTCCTAATGGTGTGGCTTTTTGCCCTGGGCAAGGCAAATGCTGTCTGTGAGCATAAACAGCTTGAACAGCGAGATGTGTCCATGCGGGAGCTTGGACTGCTCCTTGTGTCCTCTGGGAAGCACAGCCTGTCGTCAGGGCAGGCAGTTTGTAGGCCCATGGGCAAAGAGGAATGTCAGTGTGGCTAACTGAGAACTGGGTGCTCTTGGGGGGTGTTCAGCCAGCCCCTCCTTGTCACAGCAGAGCTGTCTGTGCTGCTCGAGGTGCAGGAGAGTATCCGGCTTCGTCTTTCAACTTCACACCTGCTAAACTGTGACAGAAGATGAGAAGGGGAATGAACAGCTGGGAGATGCAATCCTCATTTTTACTGTGCTTCAGGCAAGAATTGATCCATGAATTTTTTTATTTTTTAGGTTCAAACCTGTTGCTGACTAAACCTTTTTGGCAGTTTGGTGGCCGCTGGGCCTAGCCTCTTGTCCCTTGCACAGCTCCGGCCAAGGTCCTGCTGGTCCTGACCTTGGCTGCAGCTCGGTGCACTCAACAGTGCCAAAAATAAACAAGGGAGAAGGTCCAAGCTGTGGCAGTCCCCTGGAAGGGAGATGTTGCTACAGGGCGCTGCTCTCTTGGAATCTTGCTTACCCTTTGATGTGGTCCTGTATTCCCCCTGGGAAGGTGGAGCCTTGACCCCTCTGCCTTTCATCTGGTGGGTGCCTCAGGAGGTGCTTTGGTTGTGTAACATGTTTCCAGCTGGAAACACATCTTAGTTTGGGCATCTGGAAACTGGGAATGTGCAGTTACCTGTGAAACTCAGTACATATGTGCCCAGGAACAGCCATGGTAACTCTGAGTGTGGGATTATGATGGGTTCTTTATGACTGGCAGCATAAAAATAAAGTTAAGGAGACTTGTCTGCCCTGCCACAGAGCTGGTGTTTACTCCTGAGTCTGCTAAAAGAGGGCTGTCTGTTGTCATGTTAGAGCCTTGAGATCTGTCTCTCTGCTAAAGAGTAGCTGATAGGAACAGAGGTGGCATGGAAGTTATTTGGTCATGACAGTAGCAACTCAGAAGGAATGCATGCCTCCACCAAGAACAGATCAGACTTTTTTTCCCCTCCTTTTAAACAAAGACAAAAATCAAAAGGAAATGTGCAGGGAAAGGAAGGTTGATGGAATGAGAGAGAGGTTGACCAAAAAGGGGAAGCTGTATCCAAACAAGAAGACCAAAAAACCTATATATTTCAATAGATTAAAATCAAAATAAGGCAGGCCAGAATAAGACTTTTGAAGAGTGAATTTGCCAGCTATGATTAACTTTCAAATGCATCAGAAGTCTTTTGGAAACTGGCAGCAGAAGAGATCGAGGTGTGAAAGGCACAGAAGATAAAGCCATCACAAAAAAATCTAAACCATGTTTTGGCCAACTTGACTCCTGTGGAGGAGCTTTGTAAACTACAATCTTGCTACAGAAGAGCTGTCTGAGAAGTTCTTGCGTTGAGCCTCAGTAGAAATAGCTTTAGAGCAAACAGAGGAACTGATAAGAAACTGAAAGGACCAGATAGCGCTTAGTCAAGAGTGCCACAGGATCTTAAATCTGAAATTGCTGAGATACTTTCGTGTGTATCCTGCTGTTAAAGTGCCCTTGGTATCACAGAAAGTGGTGGTGCCAAACGCAGTGGCATTTTTAAAAGTGGGGAATCTTGAGGAAATCGGGGAAGTGACAACAGTGTCTGTCCGGGTGCACTGCTAGGGAAGGGCTGTGGAGGGGATTCAGGGCTCCATGGACTGTTGGATCTGACCCCTGTGTCCAGGCCTCTGCAATGAAGAACAGGGTCACTAAGGGCATCGCCAGGCACAGCTGCTTGGAGCAGGGTTAGCAGTAATGTAAAGGCAAACCCTGCCTCACAGACCTGCTGGAGGTTGGTGAGCAGGGCCAGTAGGCTTCATGTATCTTTGTTTTCAAACAAAGGTTCTCTGCCAAAGGCTTTTAAGAGACAAAGTCACCGTGAGCATGGAGGCAAAGTCTTGTTCTGGACTGAGAGCTGGTGAAAGCATAGACTGCAAAGGGTAGGGCTTCCTGGTCATTTTAAAGCCTAAATAAGAATCAGCAGTGAGGCCCAAGAGACTGGTGCTGGGACTGGTTTGCATCCTGTGGGTGCCCTCAGGCATCGAGGGGTGCAGTGAAATTCCCAGATTTGCAGAGGATCCTCAGCTCCTGCATGTGGCTGGATACCTCACCAAAGGTGAGGAAATCCAGAAGGACCTCACAGAACCAGGCAAATGAACCAATATGTGACAGATAAGCTTCAGTGTAGGAAAATGTGGTGAAGCCACAGAGGAAAAATGATCTGTACTGGGCCTGTTTGATGCTCAACCTGGAACTAGTGGTTACAGCTCAACAAGGAGCTCAGAGTCGTCATTGATGGTTCTCTGAAATCATCAGTTCTGTCTCTAATGTTGGTCAAAGAAGCCAGTCAATTTTGGGAGTTAATAACAAAGCAGAGGGTCAAAGCATTTTGACCCTCTCTAACACCTTGTTCGTGTCTTGGAGGCTGAGTGCAGTTCTGATTTCTGCATCATGAGAAGGGCAGTGGGGTTGGAGAGACTGCAGTGAAGACAATTAAAATTACTAAGGGACAGAGCAGCTGCCTTATGAGGAAAGAGCATAAAAGTTGTGACTCCTTGGTTTGCAAAAGTGTGACATAGCATATGATCAAGGTATGCAAAGTCATGAAGGTGATAGAATCTTAGAATGGTTTAGGTTGGAAGGGACCTTAAAGATCATCTTGTTCCAAACCCTTGCCATGGGCAGGGACACCTTCCACTAGAGCAGGTTGCTCAGAGCTCTATCCAGCTTGGCCTTGAACACTTCCAGGACAGGGGCAGCCACAGCTCCTCTGGGCAACCTGTGCCAGGGCCTCACCACCCTCACAGGCAAAGAACTTCCTCCTAAAATCTAATCTAAACCTACTCTCTTTCAGTTTGAATCCATTCCTCCTTGTCCTGTCACTACATCTCTTGTAAAATGTCCCTCTCCATGTCCCTTGTAAATCTTCTTCAGGTACAGGAAAGCCACAATTATGTCACCCCAAAGCCTTCTCTTCTCCAGGCTGAACAAACCCAACTCTCTCAGCCTTTCTTCACAGCAGAGCTGCTCCGTCCCTCTGATCACCCTGGTGCCTCCTCTGGAGTTGCTCCAACAGCTCCGTGTCCTTCCTGTGGTAAAAGCAGCACAGCAGGGGGAGGTCTCACCAGAGCAGAGTAGAGGTGCAGAATCCCCCTCTCTCCCTGCTGCCCACACTGCTGGAGATGAGCCCAGTGCCCATGGCCAGGGCATGTCCAGCCTCTCACCCACCAGCACCCCCAAGTCCTCCCCAGGGCTGCTCTCAGTCAGTTCATCCCCCAGCCTGGATTGGTACCAGGGCTGACCCAGGTGCAACCCCAGCACTTTGTTAAACCTCATGAGATTCCCATGGGCAACTTGTTGAGCTTGTCCAGGTCCCTCTGGGTGACCCTGTCCTTCAGGTGTGTAACCTGCACCCTCAGCTTGGTGTCACCTGCAAATTTGCTGAGGGTGCACTTGATCCCTTCATCTGTGTCATTAATGAAGATATTAAACAACACTGGTCCCAATACAGACCCCTGAGGGACACCACTGGTTGATGATGCCCACTGGGACTCTGAGCCATTGACCACAACCCTCTGGATGTGACCGTCCAACCACTTTCTTATCCAACAGTCTACTCATCAAATCCATCACTCTCCAATTTGGAGAGAGAAGGATGTTGTGGGGGTCTGTGTCCAAGGCTTTACAGAAGTCCAGATAAATGACATCTGTCATTTAGTGACAGTGACCCTTCCCTTGTCCACTGCTGGAGTTTCCCCCTCATAGAAAGCCACTGGGTTGGTCAGGCAGGATTCACCCTTGGTGAAGCTGTGCTGGCTGTCCCAAATCACCTCCCTGTCCTCCATGTGCCTCAGCAGAGCTTCTGGGAGGCTCCGTTCATGATGTTGAGGCACAAAGGTGAGGCTGACAGGGCAGTTCCCAGGGTCCTCCTTTCCACCCTTTTAAAGATGGGTACAATGTTTCCCCTTTTTATGATTAAGTTGAATTTTTTTCTACCGGGTCTTGTGGCCCTAGAACGGCATTGATGAAACCTAAAGGAAATTGGTTTAGAGCAGGTAGGGGGAAGGCCGTTTATTTTACTCAATGTGTGATGAACTTCTGAATTAGTTGTTCTTGGTGGTTTTGAATGCAAAAGGCACCAGCAGGTTGAAAAAGTGTTTGGGTAAACTTATGGGCAACCAGTCTGAAACAGTTTAGGAAGAACAGCCAGTGGTGTGCCTTTAGCATCTGTAATACATGTGTGGATTCTGGAGGAATGAGGGAGAATATGGAGAAAGGGCATGACTGGGCTCACATGCTCTGCCTAGCAAACCTCTCCTCATGTCTCCGCTGTAGACAGAATGGAGGGACAGTTGGATTCACCAAAGATATGTATCTTACATTTTTGAAAGTTTGCAGAAACCAACATTAAGTAGGAATGTATGTAGGTGTGAAATGCTGGAGAAGAACCAGTATGGCTTTTGTAGACCAAAACTGAGCCACATGACTCCAGTGGTGTTTGGAAGATGTTTGCAAGCACATGGCAGGGGTGATCAAGTGGAGTGGTCTAGTAAACCTCTCTGAAAGGTTTCAGCATGGGGTATCAAGGAAAAGTGCATCCTGGGATGTGTGGGTGAATAAACAGTTAATGAAGATAAGGAATAGATTGTCAGACTTCACAGTGGAGGGAAGTCCTGGGGGAGCCAGGCTGGGATCTCTGCTGCTTGCAGTGTTTGTACCTGACCTAGAAGTGGGGATGAAAGCAATGGCTGGGGAAGTGCGTGCGGTGTCCATGAGTGCAGTGATGTACTCTGAGCAAACGAGGGAAGAAATTCTGAGCACTGAAATTCAGGAATGAATTGAGGGTAGCAGGTGTTTCTGGAAAGTATCAACTGGTGCTTGGCAGTGCTGCAGGAAGGGAAGAGGAGGCTGGGAACAGCCAAGAGGGGAGCAAAGGACAGAATGAGAGTGTCACGACACCATTGTGGTCTGCTGCCACATGGGATATTGAATGTCAGGTCTTCCCATCTTGGAAGAGTCCTTACTTTAAGTGCCTGTGCAGATTTTTGCTCTTGTTTTTTTAATCTGTGGCAAATACTGTGTACTGGAGGCAGACAAAGACTGTCTAGGTGGACATCAGTTAAAAAGTGAAGTTGAATGTGGTCCAGATCTCTGCCCCAGTCCATCAACCCTGCCATTGCTGAAGGACAGGGAGAGCACTGCCTGCTTTGCTGTCTTCCTGAATCTGCCCTTTTCTTGCTGTCTTCCTTGCCACTGCAGAAAGTGAAAAGCTCAGTTTTGGACTGAATGCAAGCTAATAAATGCTTGGGGTTTTGGTGAAAGAAAACAAAAGCAACTTGTTATGGGCACCAAATCAAAAAGTGAATTGTTCTCACCCCAGTGTTCACTGTTACCATGTATAGCAATTACTGCCATGGCAACAGATATTTTCATGATCCAGCCAAGATCTTCCAGGGCTGCAACATAACTTCTGATACTTGCTCATTGTGATGCTATTAATAACTGTGTTTCCCCCCATCGTAGCCAGGAAGTTTCTTCTTCCTCGTGTACCAAGTGCAAGGATAAGCTCATTTAAAATCAATTGTGGGGAGAAGTGACACTGCGGATTTCCTGGATTTTTTTTGTTCAGGAGATCCTGTCTAGTGCTGCCAGCTCTGCAACCACCTCCTGAGCTGAGTTGTCTCTCATGTGCTATTTATAAGAAAACCCAGTCTGAATTTTTTTTTTATCCCTTTTCTTTTTTTTACTCCCCCCTTCCCTTAAACCAGGACAAACGGATGACACATATTGAGTGTTCCAGCTACGCGCAGAAGCTTAAGTGTTGATTTCAGGCTGACTTGGTCAAGGGGAGAACCTGGTACAAACTGAACATTATCTGGGCCAGGCTCTGATCTGCCTGATTTCTTTAGTTATCTCCTGGTTATTTAGGCAAGATAAACCCTGTGTATTTAAAATGGCAGTTCAACTGTTCTTGGCAGCAGTTGAATTTAGCTGTGTTTGAAATCCCCGAGTGCACATCCACCTTTTCCCAACTGCGTTAGAATATCCTTTGAGTTGGAACTGTCAAAAATACCATTGCCAGATCTTTTGGTACCCATTAAGGAGCTGTAGAAGAGGTGAGACCTGGGCTTTTACTCAGGCTGGTGGTTCCACTTGAGCCTGAACATCTGTGAAGGAGTGCACTCACAGGGTGATGAATCTGTCCCCAGCTCTGTTTCTGGTCCTACACAACTCACAGCTGCAGTTGTCCACTTTCATCCCTCCAGAGGAAGGAGCTGTTTTGCCAGGCCAGTCTTCTCTCCTTCGGGGAGTTCACTTTTCTTCTACAGAAGTGTAGCTGTTAACTGTAAAACCCTCCCTCCCTCCCTTTCCTCACCAATTTGAAAGTCTTCTTGGCACTTTCAAAACTTGCAGCTGCTGATGTCACTGTCTTTGACATCACACTTCCCCAGATCTCCCTGACCTGCTGGATTGATAGCCTACTGTCATTAACTGAGAGAAAAAGATTTACTGAGAACATGGAATTCTTTATGCTACCAAACTCCTTGGAGAGGCTGAAGAAATGAGCATATACCCTGCAAAAGGTTGGTCCAAGGCAAGAAGCAATTGTGATGCCCCCAAGGAGTGACTGCATCCTTCTTTCATTGCTGCTCTCCCCATTTCTCGGGAGGGTCTGTTGGCAGTGATACCTCTGGAGGTGCTGCCAAGGGCCGTGTCTGCCTCAGGAGGCAGCACATGCCATGTGGGACCATACCAGCTCCTGCAGCCCAGCTGGTTTTTCTCCTGAACATCCCCAAGAAACAACTGAGACCCCTTTTTAAGAGCCTTTGGTGACTGAGACAGTTATTCACCACTAACTGGCTTCTTGGTGATTCTTGAGAATCATGGAATCATAGAATATGCTGAGTTGGAAGGGACCCATCAGGATCATCGAGTCCAACTCCTGGCCCTGTGCAGACACCCCCCTAATCACACCATGTGCCTGAGAGCGTTGTCCAAAAGCTTCTTGACCTCAGACAAGTTTGGTGCCATGGCCACTTCCCTGGGGAGCCTGTTCCAGTGCTCAGCCACCCTGTGGGTGAAAAACTTCTTCCTGATTTCCAACCTGAACCTCCCCCAACTCAACTTTGTTTGTTTCCTCGAGTCCTGTCACTGGTCATGAGAAGGAAGAGGTCAGTACTTGCCCCTCTGCTCGAGAGCGTGTTGAAGACTGCGATGGTCTCCCCTGGTTAATCCCAGCTTTATTTAGACTGCAAAGGCTCTCCCCCGTCATATAAATAAAGGTGGGATTAACCACGGGAGACCATTTTTGGCTTTAACTTTGCTCAATGCAAGAATGCAGAGATGTTCAGTTTTAAAAAGGCTGTGAGTGCATTTTAAGACAAGGTTAAGCACCTCAGTCTTTGTTTCTCATTAAGTCAAGCCAGATCTTGTTAATGACAAAGCACTGGAATTGTACATAACTAGTACTTTTGTTTACTTGGAGTTCGAAGGTGTTACTATAGTCACTGCTAATCTTGCAGACACAATCGTGTAGCAGACAAAGCAGAGGTTGAAATACAACTCACGGGATGTGACTCCTACCCACACCGTGACATTTTGGAGACAGTCAGGAAAAAGAATGTCAGTTTGGGGCAACACTTACACACGCCTTTCCTTTAGGAGGAAGGTTTTTTCACAGTTTATTACATCAGAATACAAAACAATGGAAAAAATCAAACATGGGCTGTGTTTTTCGTCCCAAACTGCAAATTTACTCCTGGGTAGGTGAGCTTTCCAGAGCTGGAGCTGTGCAGGGAGCAGGGGCCCATGAGCTGCCCTGGGGAGGCTCCGGGCTGCGGGAGGGACTGATGCTGTGGGTCCAGTGCCTTGGCTTTGCAAAATCCCGACAGTTGTGTCCAATGTGCTTGTTGTTCAGCAATTCCTGTAGGCAAAACAAATGTAAGACTCTCTTTTCCATGAGAAATTAATTTTTCTTGCTTATTGTTTTATAAAGGGTTTATGAACTCTGTGGCTGAGGTTTTCGGCTATTTACTTACTGCCTGTGTTTCTTTGCCAGAGGAAATTGGTGTGCTTTGGGCTGGAGAAAATGAAGACACTGAGGCAGCTCCTCTGCAGAGTCCTGTCAGGATGAGCTTCCTGATCACAGCTTGCAGCACAAGGGAGAGTTGTTTGTTTGCCGACTCTGTTTTTCCTGTTGCTTTTGACTTGCTGCCAAATTCCTCTGCCATCCTGGCATTGTATTGGTTAACTTGAGTCATGCTTAACAAGCTTGGACAGCTAATACTTTCAAGAGCTTCACTGCATTTGTTCTTAGTTTTTCTGGCAGAGTCGGCAGAGACAGCTGCAGCCGGGCTGATTTGCTGAAGAATGAAACAGCCTAAAAAAGTTGTAATGAAACACTGTTATATTTGTTTTGTGCTTTCAGTCCACAGTGTTTTGTGGACTCTGCTAGATGAGAAATAACCTGGTCCCTTGCTGTCCATGGCTGTGTTGTGCACAAGTTTTCAAGGGACTCTGTGTTCTGGCTCATAAATGACTGGCAGCCCTTTAAATGAAGAGAGACAGAGGGCCATTATTTTGTTAATGTCAGACATTTAGGAATGTAGCTGCTTCAGATATGTAGCTTTGCAGAGTGGTGCTTGAAAGCACTAGGCTCTGTGCCCTGGCTGTTTGTAGGGCACCCGCAGCTGGCACCTGGGGTGACACGGGCCGGCTGTGTGTGGCCTGGCTGTGCAGGTGCTCCACCCTGTAATTACAGCCTCAGTCTCCTGTTCCCTGCCACTGCTGGCTCCTGTACCGCCTTTGGAAAAGCTAAAGCTGTGATGTTTTTTTTTTATTGTCTGGTGGAATTAGTTTAGACCAGAGGTGGGTGTCTTGAGAGGTCCTTCAAGTCCCCATCCCTGCATGCTCTCGCTGTGGTGGCTGTTCTGTCCTGAGGCCCTGGCTGATGGGTTTCCCTTTGCTGGTTTTGGAAGTTCCTTTTCTGTTCCTGTCTTCCCAGCCTTCACTCCTTGACGCTGTTCAGAAACCTCTGTAAATGTTTTCTCCTGGTTGCTCAGTGTTCCCTTGTGCAGCAAACAAACATCCCTGTGCCTGGTGTCAATGAGCCTCTGGGACCTGGCTGTTCAATTTGCTCTGTCCTGGCTGCTATAGGCTGTCTCTTCCCTTCAGTGAAGATGGGACAAAAATGGTTATTCTTTTCCCCTACTGTATGGGGAAACTCCTCTGCACTGCAGTGTGGTTGTGGCTGTGCAACGCCTGGCACCACGTCACTGTGCCCAGAGGATCCGGGCACAGAAATGATGAACATCACTCACTGCAGAGTCATGTTCCTTGCACAGTGTGAGTGATGTGGGCTGCTGCCAGGGTATTGGAGCAGTTGCTGGTTTTACGTGGTGCTGCAGCTTTTCTAGAACAGCATCTGATTGTGGAGCCTGCTGTTCTCAGGCTGCTCTCCTCGGCATCAGCCGTCTGAGGCAGCAGCTGTAGGGCCCCTGACTACAAGGGCTTCATGGCAATGCTGGGAGGAATCCCTGAAAACCTCAGCGGTGATACAGCAGGCCAGGGAGAGTAAAGCTCAGTCCTGAAGCAGCTGGGCAGCAAGCTAGATAAGACCTTTGTCAGTAATTCCTAGAATGACAGAGAGGGCAGCGGGTGCTGCTGTGTCCTTGAAATAGCAGGGATATCATCTGTGTGACATTACTGCTTTGGCACAGGGACAGCACTTGCTGTATGCTGCTTCTCCAGGGCTCTGGGCTTTTGCCCTTTATGCTTTGGGCGGGTGTATCTTCCCCACCTCGTTCCTGCAGCTCTATCAGCATGATGCTCTTGGCCCCGCATGCAGCCTTGTGAGTGTTGGGAAATGTCACCCTGCCTAGGTCTGGTTTACTTCTGTTCAGCAGCTGGCAAGAGGTGTGGGGCTCTGTGGAGCCGTGTTCAGCTCTCTGGTCACTGACTGGGGTTTCAATCAGTGGGTAGCGCTAGTGGGTGCTGGGGCTCATCGAGACTCATGCAGGGTTCCATCTCCATCCCTTCCTCTTGTTTGTATCCATCCCCCTGATAAAACTGCCCAGGGCATTCTTGCTGGAAGGCTCTTAAATGCTTTGATTGCCATCATGGGCAGATCTGTGTGACTTGGTGCCTGCACACACTTTGAAGTGGATGAAGCCCAGGTCGGTTCCAACTGGAATCATTTGTCTTAGCTTGGTGTGTGCCAAGAAGTCATGAAGAGAAAGCAGATCTATGACTTTGGGTACCTCCCTGCAGAGATGTGCACTCCTGGAAGGGTTGGGCGATGACCTGGCATGAGTCCTGCTACCCCCTTGGGTGGGACCCCATGGAGGGGGATGACTGTGGTGATGCCCATTGAGCTGTGCTTACAGAGTGTCTCTGCTAATCCTCCCTGAAACCAGGGCCATTGCCTTGGAGGTGATGGGAAGGCATCAGGCTGCTGCCCTGGGGCTGAGCCCAGCATGCCTGGGGCAGCACCAGGGATGGAAGGGAGGCAGGATGCATCCCAGCCGTGGTTGTCAGTTGTTGCTGTACTGGCAGGTTGTCCCATAATGCCTTCACATAAGCAACTCTGAAGTATTTCCTCTCTAGGTTATTGCTAAAATTGAAATTTTCCCATGGAAATCCTGTCTGTTGGGGACAAACTCTGGTTATGAGCAGGCCGAGGTGGGATGCAGTCACTGTCAAAGTGCAGTGGTGCTGGTATCGGTCCCAGTCGCGGCGACAGGCTCCACCACGTGTGGTGGGATTGATGCAGCCCGAGGCTGTGCAGGCGGGAGGGCAGCACCGAGCTGTGCCAGGCTCAGCTCCCCCCAGAGCACCCCCTGTCCCCTGAGCAGGGACCGTCCGGCTGGCACCGAGCCTCCCCCACAGCTGCCTCCCCTCCAGCAGCTGGGATTTGGATGGGGCTGTGGATCTGTGCAGATCGTTTTTGAAGGAGAGAGAGGGGATGAAAACTGCCAGTTTTTTTTTTTCTTTTGCAACTCATTCTCAAATGCTCAGCCCTTAAAAGGAAAAACGACTCAGCTGAAGCCTCCACTGAGCTTAGGAGGTGCCACTGCGTCTGGGGCAAAGCAGAGCTTTGGGGAGGCTGTTTAAGGATTGGGGGTTTGGGCTTCTGCTCTCACATGCAAAATGAAAACTGCAGCCATGGTGGCAGGAATGACCCAGGGTGTGCCGTGGCAGCAGCTTGCGGGCTGGGTTATCCAGGCAGGCCCTGCAGCCCAGGAAAGCTGGCTCACTTCTCTGCTGTGGTCTGGGGCTCCAGCTCTGCGAGTGATTGTGCTCCCCAGTCCTGTAAGACCCCTGGGCTGGCTGGGACAGAGAGGCTGGAGAGCTGGTGTCCTGGGCCAGCCTGGGGACCCTGGCAAAGAACAGTGGGAAGCACCTGTAACCTTTTTGACACTGAATGCTTTTTGACATGTCTTTTGCCTTCTGCCCAGGCTGCAGTGGCCACAGCTGATCTCTCTTCATAACAGAGTCCAAGGTGCTCACCCTCAACCACAGTTTGGGGACAGAAGGAAGCGAGAGACCCGTGGCCTCCACGGGAGCAGCAGGTCCTTTCCCCAGACGCAGCAACCAGCCCTGTGCACCCCTGACAGAGGAGCTGCTGTAGGAGCCTGCACTTCCCTGGCTGTCAGGTGCAGTCAGAGCTGAGACCCATCTGCATGGCTGAGATTTTTTTAATGGGAGTGGATTTTACTGTTCCTTCTGCCCTCAGGTGCAGTTTCCTTTAGCATTGGTTTGAGCAGTCCCTGGGTGCCTGTGACTGTGTCTCCAGTACCAGGACTCCTCCTGCTCAGAGTGCCCATCCAGCAGGTGCTTTATGCTCTGTCCCAAAGCCGTGAAAACAGGGCTGTTTCCTGCCCCTTGCTCTTCCCTCTGTTGCAGAACCCCCAGTCCTATGGTGGGGGAAATGAGGGATTGGATGGGGGCAAGCAGCGCTTCAAGTCCCTCTGTCTTCCCCTCCCCAGGAGGTCCTCTCTGTGTGACTCTGGGGCTGGGCTGGGAGTGATTTCAGGACCAGGTCAGTCCAACCCTGGTGGGCAGCACTCAGCATGGAGTGGATGATGGAGAAACATGAAGGTTGGTGTGGTGGGAGTTTCTGTGCTTCCCTCCCTTCTCCCTGCTGACATATGGGATCTAAGATGCCTGTGCATCCATCCCACCCACTGGTCTTGGGCTATAGGGTCTTATGCCTTTGGAGTTGTTCTGGGCTTTATTTTAAGTTGATTATCATTGTAGCATGACTTGTCATGGTGTCTGTCCTCCCTTAGAGAGATTTTCCCCTCTGTTCCCCCTCTCTCCTCTTATAGAGACACCAGGAAATCTCATCTGTGTCCTGGAAGTCCTTGTTTCTTACTTCTATCTCTCCAAGACAGGATTTCGGAGGAATCTGCTGTTAATTTTGGTGCTGCCCCAACCTGCTGCCATGGAATGAGCTGCCCCTTTGCTGTCTGTTCTGCTCTGAAGCCAGGGTGATCGAGGGGCTAACAGCAGCAGCATGGGAGCCAGCACTGCTGGCACCTGGACTGGGGGAAAGTTTGGGAATGGCCAGGAAAGAGGCGAGAGCCAACAGAGTCCAAGCAACCAAAAGACCACCAAGTTTCTCATCTGACATCTCTGTCTTTGAAAATATCACCTAGCAGAAGGCTTGGGGCTCTGCTGGTGTTTGTATTTCATTTTGGGTTTGGGTTTTTTTTAATTAAAAACACCAAAGCAATGAGATGCTTTGTGTGATAGGACCTTTTCCAGGTTCTCTCGTACCCATAACCCACCCAAGCCATGGTGCTGTTCTCTCTCCTCTCTGCGATGTGTTGCCAGGCTGGGCTCTGCTTTCAGAGGCCTGCCCCTGTTCTGCTCTTGCTGTAGCTGAGGATATGTGCTCAGGCTTTGAGCAATCACAGCCATTTGTTCTGTATTTTCACAGTCTGGTCTGTCTCCTGCAAAGCAGAGGCTGGTTTGTTTGCATAGCACTTATTTTCAGAAGCAGGAGAGTTTTAGGAACAGGCTGACATTATATTTATTTTAGTTCCTCTGTAATTTTTGTTAGAAGGAGGCATGTGTATTAAAAGAAGTTCATATATATACATATATGTATGTATGGGGGAGAGGGTTGTTTTGGATACTTTTTTTGTCCTAAGATGTAAATTACAGCTTTTCTGGACTTGGCTGAGAGAAGGCAGTGAATAAAGCCTGGATTGACTGAGTCAGCTGGTGGTGGAGGGTCACCTTAAGGAGCTGGTGCTTGAGACTTTCTTGGGGGCTCTGGAGCTTCAGGATACAGATGAGTTTTACAGCTTGTCCTGGCTTTGATATGCAAATGGCAGTGACTCAAGCCACTCGGAGGTTGCACTTTGGTGCTCAGTGTCTGCACTGAGCGAAGTTTTTCTAAGAGGTGGCTTTGCCTGTTGTGCAGAAGGTGAAGGGGCAAGCGTGATCCTCTTAAAAAAAATCTGTAGTGATGTTTGAGGGTTTGAACACAGCCCAGGCTGCTCTTCAGCCAGCCAGGAGCCTGGACTTGCAGAGGATCAGCAATGTCAGCAGCTGCGGTGCCTCTGGGATGGTACCCACTCCCCATTCCTGAACTGGTTTGCCTTGTTCTGCTGCTGGGGCCTCCCTTTAGAGTGCCTGGGATTGTGAACGTGGCTCCATTCTCCATAAGGCTCCTTCTGCTCTTTTCATGGGTCCCTTGTCCTGCTCTGTTAGCAACACATGAAGCAGGCTCCGAACTCCTCATCTCTGTAGGGCAGATCATTCCAGATGCCCATCCCCGTCACTCTGCCTGTTCTCTGCAGGGAGTAGCCCTGGACCCTACACATCCCCCCTACCTTCAGCCGCTGTCACACCGTGGCTGGGAGTTGTACTTCACTCTCCATGTGTGATGGCCAAACTCCATTCCTCCTCCTCCTCCTCAAGGAGGACTTCTTAACAAGCCACTTAATCTCTGCAATGGCACATCCTCAGTTGGATGACCTCTGATGATGGGAGCAATGGACATCTTTGTCTTGGGGCCAGCTTTGAGTATGCTGCAGACCTCCTTTGAGGGCATAAGTCTTCAGAAATCCTGCTTGTTATGGAGCCATGTTTGGCCAAGAAGGGCTTAGTATTGCCCCAGCTCTCTCCAGGGCTCATCCCAAAGAAGGAAGGTGGGGAAACGAGGTGGGATCTTGGGACAGAAGATAAATCCAGAAATTACAAAGCATGGAAGATAAATGGGGGATCAAGTTCTAGCAGCTCTCCTTGTAGTCATGCACAGGGGTTTACTGGCAGCCTGGTGGGAAGCTTCCTTAGGCAGAAGTTTCCCAGGGCTTTCCTTGATGCTCTGTTGCCTTTGGTGTGCTTTGTCTCCTTGAGTTGGTGCTGAGCAACATCCACAGGTAATGAGTGGGGAGAAGGCTTCATGCAGAGGGCTGGAGGTCTCTTAGCCGACAGTTCCAGCTAAGAAAATATCTCTCTCCTATTCTTACCTTTCCATGGCCTTGCAAGCAGCTTGCAGTGTCCAGGGACTGGCTACGTGGGCTGTGTTGTCACTTGGGGCATGGTGGCAGGAAAATCAGCTCTTCTGTGGAGGAGTTGCTGTTTAACTTCTTGGGGTTTCTCAGCTGTTTCTTCAAGTGACTCTTCCCCTGTACCTGGACCCTTCCATTTCTGGTCCTGCTACATTTTCTCTAGTTAAAAAAAAATAAATTATTCTTTCCTGGACCTCATACTAAACATTTATGGTTTTTGTGAGAAGATCTATTCAGGAGATGCTCACAGGATGCCCTTTGAGGCTGAAATACCTATTTTAAAAATTATCATTATTATTTTTTATTCCTATGCTTTGCCAAGCAGGAATGGCAGCCAGGAAGGGACTCAGGCTGTTTTTGAAGGAGCAAAGCTTGCACATGTCCATCCCCCGTGTCCTTGAGGCTGCAGGACAGAGCAAGCAGCCTGGCTCTTCCCTGCACTGTACTGCAACCCTTCATAAAAAACCGGCTGCTGCTCTGTGAAGGCGAAGCCTTCGGACGGGACCAAACCTGTCTGCCCACATGAGATGTGGTAGAGCACAAAGGGCCCTACTCTTCCTCCTGCTTTTTGCATACCTGGTGCACCATCCCGCTCACAGCACCTCACTGGTTGGGGGCCAACACCTCCCATGGCCTTGCCACCCTCCAGAACATCAGTGTGCCCGAGGCACCTGCTGCCTTCACAGTCAGGGGGCTCAGGCTGCTGGGGCAAACAGCTGGAGCTGTGTCCTGGTTCCCAGCTATGAGGTGTGGAGAGTATTTATGCATTTGCTCAGGACACAGAGGAAGCTCCTGGAATCTGGGACAATAGAGGAGGATGCACGTTGGGAATGTGGGTTTGTTTTTGGAAGCAAGTGGGGATTTTGTTGTAATCCCTGTGCGTTGCAGCTGTGGTGGCTGTGACAGTTCCCCGGAGCCAATGCCAGCAGGCTGCCTGTCCCCACACTTGGGCCACAGAGGGAGTTTGGGCTGGGACTGCAAAGGGGGCCTGAAGGGAAGTCCTGTCCTGGGGACACTGAGTCCCAGGAGCTGAGACAGACCCAAGCTCCTGCTGGTGGGAGCAGCACTGTGGTGCCGGCAGGAGTGGGCACACACTCTGTGGCTGCTGCATCCCTCAGCACTTGGAGCTGAAAGGACGGGGAAAAGCATTATTTAAACCATTCCCAGGAAACTTCTTTAACCCCATGAAGTGGAATGGGAATTAATATTTTTTTTATGTCCAAGTTATGGCCTTATCTCTCTGCAATCCGGAGTTTATCACATCTTTCCAGAGTTCCTGATGTTATGTTTGAGGCTTGTATGGCAGCCTGGGGCTGGCCCTGCTCCAAGAATGTGCTCCTTGCTTTTCCTTTTCTTTCTTTGCATGAGTGTGATTGTACCAAACTCTTTAGTATTTCAATGTGTTCTGTGCAGATTTTTTTCCTGATTAAACTCTACCTCAGTCATCCTCAGCCCCTCAATTAAGGGGAGCAAAGAGGTCACCCACCCAAGTCACCCACTTACGTGTCTTTGCACACAAAGATAAATGTAAGCTTGTTAAAACGGAAGACTATAGTTAGCAACACACACTCAGTCGTGGCCAAGTGCCATGAGAAGAATTCGTTATTTTCAATAGCTTGCACTTAACAGAAAATAGCTGACCTCTCCTCTCTGCTGAGGAGCAGCAGTGCGGGTGCAGCCATCAGTGTTCCAAAGCTTTGCTAACCCAGCTGCTGGCTAAACAGATCAAACACAGTGTACTCTTGAACATTGAAAAGATTGGTGGCTCAGCTGCCTCTCAGTCGCTCAGCTGGGTCTGAGTTTTGCATTTTTTCTTCCTTGCCAAACAAATCCTCTAGAACTGCCTCCTGTCTTACTCCCAGGCTCATCCCCACGTGCGTTTCGGTGCTGCTTCGGCGGGGATCCTGCTGCACCTGCTTTCCTCTTCCAGCCCTGCCAACACTACCTCTCCTCCTCCCAGCCCCTCCCCAGTGTGGCAGACCATGCCCCCCACCTTTGGGTGAAGCCCCCCCTACGTTCCAGCACTGACAGCAGCCTTTCCCCGAAGCTGCCACTGGGCCATCTGAGTCTGAGTCCCCTTCTCAGTCCTCTGTGCCCCTTTTCCTGTTGTCTGCCTGTCCTCATGAACAGTTACAGTGCTCTCCAAGGTTACTACTCCTCTTGTGTCGCCTCTGAGCTGTCCCTCGGACCCTCTTTGCCAGTCCCTTGTCCTACCTGCACTTCTTAGTTGCTCTCTCCATGGACATGCTCATCTTGCTCTGCTCCCGGTGCTACTGGGTTCTGCTGCTGCTCTCAGTTCTCCCTTTTATACCCTGTTTATGGATGACATCTCTCCCTGTACTTATGGTTTGACATTGCAACTGCTTGGGAAGAACAGGGCTGCTTCTGTGGTTCCCAACCTGAGCCAGGGCATGGGATGCTGATATGGCTGTTCATGTTGCACCTTATATCAAATAGGGAAACTAATGTTGTTTTGATCAGAAAATACCAAATAACAAACCAGATGTTTTCTGAACACAGGGTTTTCTAAGGATCCATTTCCAGGCACACTCTTGGCAGTGGCCTGCTGTGCTCTGGTGATGGTGGGAGAGCAGCAGGGACGGATGCCATGGGCAAAGGTGGTGTGCTCTACTCCCAGCTGCTTCCTGGGTCAGTGTGAACTGTTGTATGGTGATAGTCTGGGCTGGGTGAGCAGATCTGCCTGAAAACTGACCTATGCCACAAAAAAAGTGGCTTTCACCCGGATCAGCTTCCCCAGCCAGCCTGTCTGTGGTAGCCTGAGACGGCATGGAGGTCAGCATCACATGGTAGATGTGGCAGGGGAATTGCACCTTTTCAGAGGCAGTTCACATTTATTTTGGGTTGAATTGACATTGTCCCTAGCAATTTTGAATCCTCAGAGAGTTTGAGGAGCAGTCTGCTTTTTAGGGCTACATGCCAGACTGCTCAGCACTGAATACACCCACGGTTTTCCTAGCAAGGAGTTGCAGTGTGCAATTAAACACACCCCCGGACTTGCCTGGTGATAGGAGACGTTCTGACCTTCCTCAGAAAGCCGGGGCAGAGCCAAAGGCTGGGCTGCCCTGCCAGGAGCTGCCTCCTGTCCCATGACCATGCCAGCAGGACTGGGCACTGGAGCCCAGGCTGCCATTTTGGGCGCTGCAGTGCTGCCACCATCACCTCTGATCCTTCCAAGGACCCCAGAGGGATGCAGTGGGATCTCCCTTCTCCTGCTTTTCCTGTAGTAATAGCTTCTGCTGTCATGCCCTTGCTGGGAAGCAGCTGGAGGTTGTGCCAGAGTGAGCTCCTGGAGGCCTTGGACCTGTCCTCTTTGTATGGCTTTTATTAATAACAAAAGTACCTTGAGCCTCCTTCCTGCGGCCTCCACAGACACTGGGTGGGGGGCCGTGACCTGGGAGGTGTGAGCAGAGTTGGGAGATGTGTGTAGTTTTTATCTTGGTTTTCAGTTTCATGCTGAGCATACTGGGGGCAGGGTCACTTTGGTGGCAGCATCTCTCCTTTGCAGAAGGAGACCTTGTTGGGGTTTGAACCCCCTTCTGTTTATCTGGACGATCCGAAATGGTTTTGGCTTTGCTGAGCTCCTTTGCTTTCACTGGGGCCAGCTCTTTGGGGTTGGTGTGTCAGTGATAGAGGCCAACGTGCCGAGTGTGAGGGCTGTGCAGCCCAACACTTCTGCATCAAAGCCATCACACTGATCTGCCTGAAAAGCAGTCCTACAGCACTGGAAAACCAGTCCTACAGCACTGCCTGCCTTGCTCTCACTGAGCCCTGGGCTGGGCTGGTATGGGTGCTGCTGAAGGGACCCTGAGGCTCAAGGGGCTCTTTGGGGCTGCAGAAGGATTGTGGATCAACAGCAGGGCCTGTCCATTGAGTCACCTTACACCCTACTGCGGGCTGTAGTCTGTCCTGTCAGCCAGGGGAGAGGGGGAAGAGCCTGCAGTGGAGATGGTCTCATCCACTAGTCACTCCTCACATTTATCTTTTGGACAGGCAATTGTGGGCTTTGAGCAGGGTCTGTGAGACCCAGAGGTCTACAGGCAGGCACTCACATGAGGCAGGCTGCCCACACTGTTGGGAAACAGGGCTTTGGTCTCCTGAGGTGGAGCATGCAGCTCCCAAAAGAAGCAGATCCTGCTCTGCAGATCCTCGCTCCTCTTGAAAGCAAGTTCTTGTGCTAATCTCCCAGGCACCAGCACTCTTGTGACTGTGCCAGCTCTTGATGTGAGTTATCCCAGCATCAGCAGACGTGCTCGCCTGCCCTTAGGCTTGTTGGGTCCAGGCTGGTGGAGGTGACCTCCCGTTCCCTGTGCCAAAGAGCTGCTCTTTTGTCTCAGCCCCATCTTAAACCCTTCCCCTGGCTTCTCCTGAACTCGTTGGATCGCTGAACGGCCCCGAGCAATGCTTTGATCTGCAGTCAGGCTGCCTGGCCCAGTGGCAGCAGCTCTGTAGGACTCCCAGACAACCCGTTTGCCTTGAGCCTCTGGCCCAGACTAACGCGGCTCTTGTGTTCCTGCAGCTCGGACTGGGTGGAGATCATCGAGCCCCGCTCCCAGGAGCGGATGTATGTCAACCTGACCACCGGGGAGTGCGGCTGGGAGCCCCCCCCCAACCTGAAGGTGCGCCAGTCGGACCAGAAGCAGTGGTGGGAGCTCTTCGACCAGAACAACAACCGCTTCTACTACTACAATGCCATCACGCAGCAGACCGTGTGGCACCGGCCCCAGGGCTGCGACATCGTGCCCCTGGCGCAGCTCCAGGCCATGAAGCGCAGCTCCCAGCCCGGCCGGCAGCACCGCAGCAGCACCGGCAGCGACGGCCGGAGCACCCCCGTCCACGTGGCCCTCCTGCAGGAGATGGAGAAGGGCAAGTGGGACTGTGCAGGGGAGAAGAGGAAAGACCCTTCTGGCAGGTAAGGAGAGCGTCAGCCTTCTCTGTTTATATCTGAAGAGTGACTTGAGCTGCCAGGCAGGCCCTGTCAGGCAGGGTGGGAGGCTGTGCTGCCCCAGGAGGCTGCAGTGCTGGGGCAAAGTGCTGCCAGGCCCCCGATCACTGCTGCGTGCCCTCCTCCTCCCAGGGTACAGCTGTCTGCTTTCACCACTGTGATACTGCTTGAATATCCCTGGCTTGGGCCGGGCTCTATTTGTCTGAGACACCATAAAAACACACATCAAAAGATAATTGTCTCTCTTTGTGCTAAACAGAAGGAGAGGGGACAGGCAGGAGTGTTGTCCAGTGACAAGAGCTCTGTCAAAATCTCATGGCAGGGTTTGTTGGGATGGTTCAGCTGCTGTGCGAAGGGTCAGGCTGCTGTGGGGTGTGGGTGAGCCTGGCTGCTCTGACTCCTTCCTTCCCCACTTGCTGGCTGCTGGCATGCTCTTGCAGCTTCAGCCAGAGCAGGAGGTGGGATTGCAAGGACAGAGCTTCTGGACGCAGTTATTTGGTCACACCAAGCCTGAAATTAAAGAACAATAATGGGGGGCTATTTCGTTTAGCTAAGGGATTTTTTTACACTCAAATTAGTCTGGCAGCAATAGGGGCTTTTTTATTGTATTGAAACCATGCCAGCTTCAGGTGCACAAAAGCATTGTCTCCCCAGTCTCTGTCAGGGTAGTCCCTCCACCTGGGACACTCTCTGGGGCTACCCTGCCTCCCTCCTGCCCTGGGCATCATCCTGCCCTGGAGAATGTGGTACTGACAGCTGGGGAGGCCGTGCAGCAAGCATAGTTGGGTCATGCTCAAAAGTGACTCATCCAAGGGTGAGAGCAGTGCCAGGGTGAGCCTGACTGTCCTGCCATCTGTGCCACGGTGCCTTGTCCTGGTTCTGGGCAGTGCAGCAGGTGAGGCTGCTTTAGCAGCTTGGTTTTGGGGTCAAAGCTGCCTCTCTGTGTGCCTGGTGTACACAAGGAGAGAAGAAAAAAGCCAAGATGATGAAAACCACTTAGGATGGCAGTTCTGGAAAGTTTATGCACCCTGAAGTGAGGTTTATCACTTGTCTCCTGCTCCTTGCAAAACACTCCTGTATTGAGTGCTGATCTTAGTGGCTGGGAGACACTGGTGATGCACATAAAGTGCACCAGAAAGAGCCCAGAGCTTTACTGGTGCCTCTAATGCTCCCAATGCCTCCTGCCTCTCTGAGCTTGAGAGTCATCCAGAGAATGATTCCTGCCCTACCAGGAGAAGTCCAGTAAAAAATGCCTTAAGCTGAACCTGAATAGCTCCCAGGTCCCTCAGGTCACTCCCAATGTCCACAGGTGAGTCACAGGCACATGGGATTTGCCATGAGGCAACTGGCTTCCCTTCCTTGTCCCTCTGCAGCCTGGCACTCTGGGGCAGCCAGGGGAGTCAGTGCAAGAGCCCTGATTGGGTGTAAGATATCCTGAGCTCCACAGAGTCCAAAGTATTCCTGACTCATTCTCTCAGGAAGGAATGTGGCCACCTCTGCCTTAGTATGGGGAGTTACTTTGCCTCAAGGGAGAAGAGATGCCATCTGTGACCCACCTCTCAGCTCTCCAGCCCTCTCAGCAGGGAAGACCCCACACATGTCCCCCTCATATAGGAGGACAGGAGTGATGCAATACGAGCAGGGGTTTGTTTTACCTTTCCTTACCAGCCAGGCAGTGTCACCATCACCACTGGTTCTCCTGCAAGGAAGGGGAGTGGGAAGGAGTCCTCCCTTACTCCATCCTTAGCTCAGGTTTCTGCAGCAACCCTGGGGCACTTTGAGCCTGAAAGGAACTCTAAAGGCAAGTACTAGGAAAGGCATGAGTGGCAGCTCACTTGGGAGCTGACAGGCTGCTTGGACATGCAAGGCTCTTCCAGATTCCCACATCAGTGAGTGTTTGTGGAAGCTGCTTTCTTGGAAGCAGGAGGCTGTGCTTGTTTCCATGCACATCTATCCGGTGTCGTCTCTGCTGAGTGAGCAGGAGCTGCATATCTGATTACCCAAGTCTGACACTCGAGGAGAGATTTCTTGCCTTTTGCAAGCTCATTAAAGGGGGAGCAAAAGCTGAGCCACAAGCAAGTGCTCCCAGGGGATCTAATGCCCTTGCTGGGATATCTGGTGTACTGACAGCATAAGCACACTGAGCCTCTTAGTTCTGTTGTCTGTGTTGCTCTCCAAAGACAAACTCAAGCATGTCCTCTTCCTCCCCTCGGAGGGATGCAGCTGCATAAACACAGGGTGAGCACGTTGAGTGCTGTTGGTAGCATTTGACATCTTTATAGGTACCTGCACCCCAGATGGTTTCACTTTTGTCTCTTAATACCAGCACAAAAGATGCTGTTTTTCTTTCCTTCATGTTTGTCATCTTGTGATAGATGGAGAGGGAAGAGACCAGTGTAGTCCCCAAGAGGGGCCCCCTGCAAGCACATGCCACAGAGGTCTGGGGGAAGGGATTTTGTCCTTTTTTTAGTAATACTTTGTGGTTGAGGTTTTTCATTTTAGTAGACTGTTCTTTACCACCTTTCCTCTCTTGAGCCTTCTATCAGCACTGCTGAATTTGCTGTGCCCGCTGCCACATCTCAGTGCTGCCAAGCCCTCTGTGTGCTCTCAGCAGCTCAAGCAGAACAGAGACGCTCCCCAGACAGGTGGACGCTGTGCTCACACCTTGCTGCCCATTCCCTCTGTCTCCATGCCCATCCCACCCCTCACTCACTGCCCCACCACTTGCTGCTGCTCTTCCAGCTCTCTAAAGCTCAAAGCTGCCTTCTCTAAACATTGGCCTTTGACTCCCCGAGGTGACACAGGGGGTCAATCCCACCCCCGCAGGGAAATGGCAGCTGCTGCCGTGGGGGAGTCACTGCTGCCTTCGGCCATCCCTGAAGCCTCCTGGGGAAGCTCCTCTGCCTGTGCTCTTGTTCCCATGTTGGTTTTCAGCTGCCCAGCCCAGCACTGGCTCTCCTTTCTCCCTTGCCTGACAAGGATAGCAGGCAGCACTTGCCTCACAGCTCCAGACCCTTCCTGAGCTCTTGGAATCCTAGCAGAAAGGAAGATGGGCTCTCTTCAGGGAAGGTGATAGCCAAATTATCCTTTCACACACTGGAGAGCTCTGCAAAGGATGGACATGTTCCCCTGGGGACCGTGAGACCAGCCCGGGGCTGAATGCTGCATTTTGGAAGTGTCCTCTGAGCCACTGCAGCCGTGCTGAGGTTTGCTGGAACTCCTCAAGGCAGCAAGACAGAAAGGGCTGAGCATGGCAGAGGGCCAAGGCCTGAAGAAGACAGTCTGGCTGGGAGTGGAGCCTGTGTGCTGCTCTGCAGCATTTTGGCACACTGCTGGTCAGGGCTGTGAGTGGGCTCTGCCATCCCATCCCCGCTGTCCAAGTGGACCAGCTGCTTTCCTCCTCTTCCTCTGGTTCTCCCAGCATCAGGGACATGTTTGAGAGTGCTGTTTCCGAGGTTCTCCTTGTGATAACAGTGCAACTTAAAATCCTCCATATAGAAATCCACCTTCCCTAGGAACATCCTATCCCCCAGAAGAGGAAGGTGAGGGTCTCTTCTGTGTGGGCAGCAGGTTGTGCTGCTCATTCCTTCCTGGCCCACCTTTCCCACAGCTCAGTATCCTGGGCTGGGAGGGAGTGAGGGCTTGGTCTTACAGTGCCAGGAAGATGTGTTGGAAAAGGGTGTGACGAGAAGGCGGCTGTGACAGTACCTCTGCCTCTTAGTCTGGTTTGCCTTATCATGGGCTCATGTTTCTCGGGGCATAACATAAGTAGTGCCAGTATTAAGTTCTTCATAACCAGGCAAGAAACGCTATCAGAATCCTTAATACAGGTTTGTTTCCTTCTTGTGCCACCAGGCTTGGGGTAGGGTGTGCAAACACCCTGTGGTCTGCACGTGTCTGCAGCGCTGTCCTCAGAACTGTGCAGGCCTGGGTTTGGGTGGGTCACACCCCTGCCCGCTGTGTGGGCACTGGAGATGGGGCAGCGGCGCCGCCGAAATCCCAACATCCCTGTCCACTCACCTCTGGCACAGCACCAGGAAAACCACTGCTAGAAAGGGCAGAGCTGAGGTGTGGGGTCTTTTCTCCAGGCTTCTGGGAGGGAAAAAGCAAACAATGGAGCTCTGGAGCCTGAGAAGAGCTGCCAGATATGCTGGGCCTGCTGGAGCTGGGTGCGGGCTGGGAAAACCAGCGCCAGGTTGGGGTGTTTATGTTGGAGCTACTTGAAAGCATTCCTTACAGGGAACAGTCTCAGGGGACTCTCAGGGTCTGCTGCTGGTGGCTGAAGAGCCCAGCTGAGAGACTGTGTTGGGATACTTCTCCACCACTGGCTTTGCTTTCTGTCAGGGCTTTCACTGTTCAGAAGGACAAGGCTGAACCTTTCTCCATGCTGGGAAGTCAGGAAGTCTCTGTTCTCTGCTTTGTCTTTTCAGCAGCCTGGGGATGAGGTTGAAGGAAGCTGTATCCAGACATGGCCCCAAGAGATTGTTCATGGCTGTGGAAATGATTCTTTCAAAAAAGTCTTGTCCTCTCTATGATGGTGCCTCTTTCCTCTCATCTCTGGCAGCCAAAGAGGCTGGAAATGGCACAGTGTGTCCAAGATGAGACTGACAGGCAAGGTGGGGTACAGCACATGTGTAGAAGTTTCCCTTTTCCGTCACATTTATTTACAAACCTCCTGGTCAGTGTGGTGGCCCTCAGTGACACACAAGTGGCACAGCTTCCCTGTCTCCTCTGACTCCACTCCGATGCTCCCCCACTGGATATCTCAGCAGAACCCTGCAAGGACACTACTGTGGCACAAGTGGTCTGAGTCCTGAATGCAAAGCTCCTGGGTGCAGTACCCTCTCCTTGAAGTCAAAATGGGCAGACAGAAGGCATTGGGGTGCCCTGGGGAGGTACCAATACCCACTGGGTGCCTGGATTGGTCTTCACGTCTCGAATCGCAGCCAGGGAGGAGCGGTGGCACAGTGGACTTGCTTGCTTTCTGTTCCTTGCCTCTGGCTGCACCTTTGCCCCTCGTCCTGCATGAGCTGCAACAGGTCCCAGGGCTGTTGTCCTACAGCCCTCCTGGAGCCAAGCCCCCTTGATGCCTGGCCCCTGGCCCCAGCATGGGGCACGTGGGTGCTTTGCCTCTTGCCAGTACCCATGACAGAAGAGCTGTCACAGTCCCAGGTGTTTGTGCTGTTCCTTGAGAAGGGCAGTGTCAGAGGGTACCCTGGGCGCTGGGCTCTGCTGGCTCCAGGGCTCTGCGGTGCTCCAGGGCAGGCTTGGTCCCAGTGTGCAGTTTGCCCTTGGCCTGAAGGAGGGAACGTGTTGGGGCGTGGACTGCAAGTGCCAAAATCCTGCTGCTTGTGGCAGAACTGCTTACTCACCACCTGCTGTGGCTGACTGTCCAGCTGTCTTGCTGTCCTGCCAGCTGGGCTTGGGGCAGCTGCAGGGACAGCCCTGTGCCAGCACAGAGTTCCTGCCGCTCTCCACCACCTTCCACCCATGTGGCCAAGTCTGTGCTGAGGCCACGTCCTCCCATCTTGGGCCCAAGACAAGGGACAACTTCCTCCCAGCCTGATGAAGCGACTCTGGGCAGTGAGGAGCTGTCGTGCTTTGGTGTACCTGTTGCCCTTCGGCTGGCACGGGGTCACAGGTAGACAGCTTGCCTCTGTGGGAGGCCATGAGCACGGCATCCCCTTTTCTTTTTCAGATCAAATCCCTCATCGCTCATCTGAGGGCTAAAATCTGGGCTTTGCTCTATTTCATAGAGCAGGGGCAGAGGTTGTTGCCGGTTGGGATCCCATGGGACCCTAAAGTCATAATGCCATGCTGGAGCAGGAGCCTGTCTCTGGTGGCCAGGCTGATGTGTTGTGCAGATGCCCAGCCCCACACCTGAGCAAGGACGGTTGAGATGTGCCAGGGCTGCTGTGTGGGTGTGAACTGGGACAGGAGATGGTGCCAGTTCCTGCTGTGCGGGCAGGGAGAGGCTCCTCCCTGTGGCTCAGAGCTGAACAAGGGGGTGGCACAGCTTCAGGCAGAGGTGCTGCTGCTCTGGGTCACCGGGGGTTGGTGGGCACTGGAGCAGCCACTGCCACTGCCAGGCAGTACCAGCACACGATGAGCCTGCACAGGGTGACAGGTATGGCCATACCAGGGGTGGGTCTGCCAAGCCTTGGCCAAGTGGATGTCTCAGCTGCTCAGAGGTGGTTGGACATGCAGTGCTGCAAGTCAGGGAGAGGAAAAACCTCAGGAAGTGGGATGTGGGGTCCAGAGCCTTCCCACAGAGCACAGGTTTGTTTTCCAGCCCTGCCATAGCTGGAGTTTTGCAAGGCAGGGGGTCACACCTGCAGCTCAGGGCTACGGCCCTGCTACCCTGTGACCCAACAACTGCACAGTGCTGTTCCAGGCACAGTGCTGCTCTGGCTGTAAGGTTGAGCTACAGTCCCTCCCAGTCTCTCACTCTTGGCCTGCCTGCTGAGTCAGGAGCCCGTGGGTGGCTCTGTCCTGCTTCCTGTTTGACAGTCTGTCTTCTGTGCTGCTGGTACAGCCGTGGGGGTGTCAAAAATACTCACTTGAAAGCCTACCGAGTGTGGCTGCTCTGGTTCTTCCTGTTAGTCCAGGAGCTCTTCGAGGAACAGCCAGGTCTTCAGCAGTGCTTGTGTTTGGGGTTGGGGCTTGGCCACACACAGGACAGACGCCCTGGTGCAAGCACCAGGCCCTGTGTCCCGCGGGAAGGGATGCCTGGTGGGTTTTGGGGCTGCATGTCCTCACAAATGCCACCCCATCCTGCTGTCAACACCTTTAGAATAAAACCCTTTGTGCCTTAGTGGGAGATGCTCAGGAGGTCCCAGAGCAAGGGGGACTCCAGGGTGCGAAGCAGAGGGTGGCAGCCCTTTCTCAGCCTTCTCTGCTTACCTGGGTAGTTGCACAAGAGAGCTGTATGGGCTCTGCTGTGGGAAGGGAGCCAGCCTTTCAAAGGGGAGGTGCAGCCAGAGGGTGGTGAGGCCTTTGGACCCTGGCCAGGGGTCAGCACTGCGCCTGTGGCAGGGCAGTGCCAGCCGCACCCGCACCTCTCCCGGTGCCGCTGTGCCAGGGCGGGATTTGCGGTGACACGGTGCCATCGGAGAGCATGGATTGCCAAAACCATGGTAAGCGGTGGATGGGGAAGGGGCACACCACCCCCTTAAGAGGGCAATGACTGGGAGCAGATGTGGGACATTGGGTGTAGGGTAGACAATGTGGGACAAGTACCTGGGGTGGAGCAGGTGAAATAGGACATCCACACAGATGCACTGGTGGGATGGCCATGGGGGGAGGACAGGCACAGCATCTGAGGGAAGCTGTGCTGGGACCAAGCCAGGTGAAAGGGCTATGGAGAGCAGGAGAAAGGGGCAAGGGGGTTGGGGTGTCTGGGTACCTTGGGGCTTGGCAGGGCAGGCACAGGAGGGCCTCACATCGTTGGGAAGCAGCTCTGGATGTGCCGCAGAGGTGGGTCTGTCTGCCAGCACAGGGCCCACAGAGGACAGTGTGGAGAGGGGAGCAAGCTCAAGGTTCAAACAGAGCAAAATGGCTGTGAAGGTGTGAGGGGACATCTCCTGCCACAGACAGGACATGTGCAGTGTGCCCTCAGGCGATACCCAGTGATGGCTGGTTGCAGATATGTGGAGGTAGGGAACGAAATGGGGCCAGGTTCAAGGAGACCTTCCTGAGGACTGTCGTGCCTTGGAAAACCTGGAAGCTCGGGCTGGTTTAGCAGCTTTTCCCTTCTCCTCAGAGCTCACAAACACAGACTGGCTGTGGCTGTGCCCTGACAGCACGTTGTTGTTCTGCTGCAGAAAGTGCCCTTGGAACTGGGGTGTCGCAGTGGGCATGTTGGGTTGTGATCCTGAGTACCACCACGGGTCAGAGGAGGGTTTCACAGCCATGAGAGCTGAGCAGGACCAGTTGGTTTGGCCAAGGGAACCAGATCTAGTGCATCAGGATTGGGAGAAGGCTTGGCATGTTGTGTGGGGCTGTAACACGTCCTGTGAGCTGAGGATGGCTGCCCCCATTCACTTCCCATAGACCTCATAGGTTTTTCTGCAAAATAAACATGCATTTGGAAACCTAAATCAACAAAATAGCGTGGTCTGGAAGGACTGTCATCATAATTGGATAATCCAAAGGCAGATACTTGGGATTACTTTCCAATTTAATGCTTGAGTGGTCCAGAAGAAGTTGCTAATCTCCAGCTGGTTGTTCTGGGTGCCATACTGGCTGCTGAGTTTAAAAGTGTAGGTTGTGTCCTATCTCAGTGCTGCTGATACCAGACAGATTATAATATCATGAACTCATTTCATCTCGTTCTGCTGTTCACGACTCAGAAATTTATCATGTGTGTAACAATGATGTTCTGTTTCAGGAAGGGGGATCTCCAGGAAAAAATAACATGCTGATGTAACTGGTTGGGGAATCTTCAGGCACTTTGAGAGGAACTATGTGGTATTTGTGTAGATGTAGAGGGTACTCCAGTTAATACCATCCTTCAGTAATCGCTTGTATTTGTATCTTTCTTCTTTTAGGGAGACTCCTACCCAGTGGCAGCCTCTGCCAGGCACGAAAGCAGCCATGTTGGTCAAAGTGAACAGTTTGAGGCAGATACAGAGCTTTTCAAACAGTTCACTTCAGCTGCAGAGCGCTCCAGAGCCCAACAGCCCAAAATCTCTTCCAAAACCAGCTATATATGCTCAGCCTCAAACCAGGTCCCAGAGCCCTGGAGCGACGAAGCAAACAGGAGACACAAAGCAGTCTATGCAGATCAAAAAGACAGAGAACGGTGGGTTTTGCCTGGTGCTGATGAATGGCCCAACTTCTCAAACACCTCCCAGGAGCCGGACAGGAACCCCTCAGCCTGCATCCCCCAAGTATGCCTCCCCTGCACCCATATACGATGAGCCATCGCTAGAGTCACCAATTTACGATGAGCCACCAGTCGATATGGACACAGAAAGCATTGCTGTGAGTGGCATGTCTCCACCAAGGTCACCAAGCAATAGCTTAAAAAAGCAGCTGCAACCAACCAAATTATTGCAGCATCCCAGTATGCAACAGCAGCAAGCTGCAAAGAAGCATGCAAGAAATCCCTCTTCCACTGAATACAGCCCAGCTGGCAGGGAATACATAAAACATATGGTCAATGTTGACCAATCTGCCAAACTCTCCCACTCTTCTGCAACAGCTGATGCCTCCACTAAACTGCCTGGTCAGCTTGCTTCAAAGGACAGTTTCAAGCAGTCTTGGAGGATCTTGGAAGCCAACGTCCTCAAGAACATGGAACTCCACCACAGTCGTCAGAACAGCCTGCAGACTCAGGAGTACCCAACTGGTATAAGCCACCAGGATTCTGGTTATTCGACCGGCCCTTCTCCAAGCTTGAGAAAGAGGAAAGGAAGGAGGCAAGGAACAGGTCAAGTAAGACCTGGCTCTGTGGGCAGCAGCAGTGAGCTCACAGCTCTGAACGATAAAGTGATCGCTGAGATGCGCGCAGTGGTGGGCAGGTCAGCAGCTTGCAGGGGAAGCAAAGCCAGCCTGGATGCTGAGAGCCTGGAGAGTGGCGTCCCAGCAGAGAGCAGCAAGGTCAGGTTTCAGTCTGACCACTTGAAAAAATGCATCAGCCGGAGCTCCAGGGACGACGTCTCGGCCAGCAACAGGTCTCTGTACAGGCAGGGCCTGGAGATGAGGGAGGGCTTTCCCAGCGATGCAGCTGCTCTGCAGGACACAATGAGGCAGAAGAGGACTTTTGAGAAAATAGATTCTTTAGAAAAGAACGTGACCAGCCAGACAAGCTTGGCTTCGTCGGATGCCACACGCCTCTCCTCACAGGTACCGCGCGGCGGGGAATCGGGGGCCTTGGCTGGGCTGTCGTGGTGCAGAAGTGCTCCCGAGAGGGGGTTGGTTCAAAACATGTCTGGGCCTGCAAAATAGGAAACAGGTCACAAAGCTTCACAGCTTTGCAGGTGGAGACCTCATTTCAGACCAGTGGTGTGAGAGGAAGAGGAGTTGCGGGGACTAAGGGCTCATGCCCAGCATGCCCTCAGCACTGCTCTGTTGTTTGGGTAAATCTGCTGCCCCATCAATTTATTGTCACTCGTGTCTTTGTTGGGAGCCCTTGCTCCTCGTATGTCCTTCCTTTGCTGGGATGATCTGAGTCAGTGGGGTGCAGGACACGGGCGTCAGGATTTACATGGCCATGAGGCAGCAATTCCTCTTTCTCTCTTCTTTTTCTGATGGTTCCTCATATGCTGTTCTCCTTCCCGATTCCTGAGCATCAAATAGAAACATTTAGAAAACCAGTGTTAATTATTTTAAAGCCCATTAGTGTGCCTGCACAAGGGGAGTAGTTTTTCTCTATGACACAGCACTTCCTCAGAATTTAGTTTGCCAAGTACCTTGCTGTCACCTGAAATCTCTTGGAAAACTGATGTCATGTTCCTGCATTTCCCATTTTTCAGGCACAGAGCCAGATCAAGTTTATACAATCTACTGTTAATAGTTCAGGAATTTCATTTCACAGCCTCTTTAGACTTGGTGGAAAACTGCTCTCTGGTCTTCCAGCTGTGTTACACCTCATTGCATTGACAGGGAGAGCTGAGACTTGATGTCTTGATTATCCACAAGAGATGGTGGTTTGGGGATATGCTGTTGGCCTTGAAAATGAAGAAGAATAGTTCATGTGTCGTAATATGGGGAAGGAGAATACAGTGGAAGATGTAAGGAGATGAATGTTGTGGTAAAGGCAAAGAGTCAGTAAATAAAGAAATATTCACAGAAATACTCAGAAATGTGAGAGTCCAAGTAAGGAGAGGAGGAAGTTGCAGAGAACATGGCAGCAAAATTGCTGCCTTAGCTGAAAATGGCAGTGAGTGGTTTGAGTCATCAGCAATGTCCTGTGCTGGGCCTGTGAGATGGAGAGGAGAATGAGGAGACAAGGACTCTCATTATCTGAGGAGTGTGGGCAGAGGTTCTGAGACAGGCTGAGCACAGATGGCTGTGTGCTGCCAGTACAAAGATAACAGCTGGGGAGCTGTGTGAATGAGATGTGAGAGATAAACTTCAGAGAGAGCAGAGAACCCCGAGCCTGCTGAACCTTGAGAGAGTACGAGGAGGTGGCTCTTCAGAAGGAAGATGCTGAAGGAGCAGGTAAGGTGATAGGAGGAAAACCAGCCCTGGGCAGGGAAGGTGAATTGAAGGAGACTGAGGATGTGGAGATGGCAGAGAACTGCAGGCAGGGATTTTTATACAGTGTGTTGAGTGAATTCAGAGAGGGTGAGGAAGTAGAGGAGTAACTCAAAGGATACAAAGCACAACGATAGAAAAAGGGGAGAATTGATTGTGCCCCCGGCTGGCAATAAGAGGTGGAATGTGATGTGTGCTAATCCCATCATCCACGTGTAGGGACATGTTGGGTGTAAGATAGGGAAGGGTTGAAGCCTCTTTCATGAGTTCAGCAGTTCCGCTGTACGAAGAAGAAAATACTGACTTGCCCTAAACTTCTAAGAACTACTGTGTGGTTTGGGGTTGACTGTAGACCATGACCAGAGCAGAGTGTGGCATGCAAGTTAAAGGTGGTCTGCAAAGAAGGAAAATACATGTTTGATTTCACTATTTCCACTTCAAAACCAAAATTTACTGCATGTGTTTTTTGTCTTCCTTTAAAAAGCAAAAAGCTCTAGATTATCTTGTTTGGCTTTTTCCGCTTGCTAGCGATCTCCTTGGAGAACACAGAGTGAAATGGAGACTCTTTAGCTCTTGCCTACTACATGTGGAAATTTCAAGTCTAACAAAAAAGTCCATTTCCTAAAACAATTTTTTGGGTGCTTGAGTTCAATATGTGTCCCAGGCTGCCACTTTCATTCAAAACTAAGAACTCTGGATGGGCAAAAGAAGTATTTTTTCTCTCACGTAATCATTACTCATGTTTTCTTGGGACCAGTACTACCAAAGCTCTGTAGTTATCTGTAGTGATTGCTGGGAAAGAAGGATGGCCTGCATGTAAAAAGTACAGACAGAGTCTGGGAGGAAGGAAGGTCTCTGTCTGTGCTGCTGATCTCTGTGAACCTGTGATCAGTGGACTTGTCCCTGGAGTAGATGAGTTTGATCACTGCAGTCTGTGGGTGGGAGCAGCTATCCCCACTTCTCTGAGAAGAGAATTTCTCTGAGAACTCAGTACTGTGAGCAATTCTGATTTAATTTGGGGAAGGTTGTGCCAATGGGGAGCGTGTTGCAGAGGTGTCCCTGAGTCCTGTGCAGCAGGATTTGCAGAAGCCCCGATCTGTAGCCACAGCTGGTGCCTTTCCTGTAGCTGCTGAGGAGCTGGGCCAGTTTGGCAGGAGGCCGTGGTGGGTCTGTGGGATCTGGCAGCACTGGAGATGGCAGCTGACTCACACAGGTACCTGATTTCCTTCACCAACTCAAACATGATCTATCCGACCTGGGTGACAGCCTTGCCATCAAAATACCCGTGCCCATTCTCCTGTGTGCCTCTCAGCTGCTCCTGTCCTGTTTGTGTGTCTCATTAGTCTTTCCAGTAGGAAGGTCATGGTGTAATTGAGATACGTGATTTCAACACCTCTAGTGCAGAGACTGTCCAGGCACAGGCAGCTCCGGACGGTTGCTGGCTGTGTTGATTTGGTTTTGTTTGGTTGGGGGTTTTTTGCTAGAACTTGGAAAAATAGTGAAGGTAGGAACCAGGTATGGGATTGTAGGGGCCACAATGGATAAGGCTGAGAAGGAAACTGCTCATATTGCTGTGGCTGGTTAGTCTCTGCTACCTCCTGGTGTCCCCACCTGCCTCCTGGAGCTCCACAGGAACCAAGAGGTGAGGAGTGGGGAGATGCTTGGCTCCCCAGTGCTTGGTTGCTGTGGGAGTTGGCCCAGCTCCTGCCTGGGCTGTCCCCATGAGCTCTGGGACAGCTTGGACACTCAGCCCTGTTGCTCCATGTCCCAGCACTTCCCTTTGGGAATGCAGCAATGTGGCTGTGCCAGCCAGGCTCTTGCAGAACTATAGGTGTCAGCCACAGATTCTGCACCAAGTCATGTTTGCACAGACTCAGCACTATGCAGTTCCTGGTAGCTTCATGACTCACCATGGGTAATTTTCCTAGCAGGGTAAGGAGTCACCTAAGCTGCTTTTAACACTTCTGTTCTTCTTCACAGCCTGGGACCATAGAGCTGGACCCCAAGCAGGAGGGCAGTGGCCAGCGCGGGGGCTGCGTGGGATGCCACTTCCCCTACAGCACCCTACGGAAGCCCATCTCCCAGAGCAGCATGGCAGACTGGGCCTCCAAAAACCTGAACATGCACACGCAGGGCATCTTCCGCCGCAGGATCTCCATCTCCAACATGCTGTCCTGGAACGGGGGCTCCATCAAAAAGCCCATGCTCATCACCAGCAACCGCACCATCAAAAAAGAGGCGTGTGAGATGTTCAAGCTGGTGCAGAGCTACATGGGAGACCGCCAGACTCGCCTGGACCGCAACCACGTGGCCTTGGTGACGGTCACCAAGTGCTGGAGCATGCAGGGGCTGCGGGACGAGCTCTACATACAGCTGATCCGGCAGACCACAGACAACATGTGCTACCGGAGCCTGGCGTGGGGCTGGGAACTGATGGCCATCAGTCTGGCCTTTTTCTCCCCATCACCCAAATTTCAGTCTTACCTGGAAGGTTACATTTATCGCCACCTTGACAGTGATGAAAACAGTAAGTGCCTCATGCACCTCCTCTGTACCCAGCAACATCCTGGTAGGTTGTTCCACTCCGGGTTTTAAAAGTACAGGTAGTCCCCAGCCAGTGCTGTGGGATCTGTCAGTGAAAGCACAATTTATTGGGCGAGTTCTTTCTTCCTTAGTGGGATGAAGCTGCCACTACCTCATCCCCTTCCAGTTCTCACTTGTGTCCGACAAAGAAAAGCCAGGCCCAGAGCGTGCTCACCTCATCCATCAGCACTGAAATGAGCTGATTTTGACCCACCAATGGCAGAGTTTCTTTGGGTTCTCTGAAGACATTTATTTCTAATTCAGTAAATGAGTAGTAAAAAAGTACAGTCTGAAGACTTTACTTCTGAGTTCCTTAAAGCTGGGGAAAAAAAAAAAAAGGATGATGTTAATACCTAACTTTTGAAGGGAGCCATTGCCAACACTGGGAACAGGCCTTGGCTTGGCACAGTCAGGGACCCTGAAGAATGCAGGTTTTCGGTGCAATTTCTCTGTCTTTCAAAAGTCTGGGGACCAGCCCAGCAGGTATTCCCCAATTTTAATGTGGAGTAAAAACAACAACAGCGCTCACCATATCCTGTCCAGTCTCAGGCCAGAAACCAGAGCACATATTTCCCCTTGCTCTGTGAGAGCTCCCCCCTGTGTTTGAAGCCCCCCAGGTATGTGGGGTGGGTGCAGCTCTGCCCCAGCACCGCAGCAGAGGTGGGACCGAGGCAAGCAGTGCTGAAATATCAAGCCTTGCCTCCTGGTTTTGTGCTTGTAGCCTTAATGTGGGATTCCTTCACTGAACTGTCGGGTGTGCAGCACTAGTTTGGGTTTTATGAGGATCCTCTGCCCTCGTCACTTCTCCCCAAACCATTCCCTCCAGCTGCGCTTGGCCCGGAGTGCAGGCAGCAAGGAGGAGCACTCTGAGCTGTCTGAGCAAATTGTTCCTTCTGCTGGTATTTAGGCAGCAAGTTTATTTAGGCTTCTCAACTGTTTGGCCATTTGGAGAAGCTGAGTGATGTTCTGGGCCCCTCACTCGGGTGCACTGGGAGCTGGCTGTGCTGCAGGACCTTTCCCCACACTCCTCTCGTGCTGGAGTCAGGCTGGCTGCCACAGCCAGAGGCACTTCCAGGCTTTGGTATTTTAATATATCACATTATTAATCCAGATCCTCTTTTGATTCTTCAGTTGCCCAGCGCATCAAGGAGCTTGTGGATCTGAAAAACAAGAAGAACTCGAAATCCAGGAAAAAGAGGAAACAAAACACAGAGGATGAAGGTAAGGGGAGGCACAGGGAGCCAAGAGGGGGGTCTGCACTGATCTCAGGCAGGCAGGGATTCTGAGCTCTGCTGAAAATCAGACTATTTTTTTAAGTGCACAGACTTGGGAAAAATTCCCTGGTGGGTGGCTGGTCCGTGAGCTTTGACCAGAGCATGGATCAGCAGTGTGGGTGGCAGCTGGGCTGCATGTGGGACACGTGGGAGCCCTTTCAGTCAAACTAGTGTGAGAAAAGGGATTTTAATTTGGATGCAGACCTGGGGCTGTAGTTCAGCTGGTTTGTGAATGCCATGGAGTTTCCATAGCATGTTCCGGTGCTAAAAGCCACATGAGCCAGTGTGTTGAGAAGATCCTGTCTCAGTCATGTAAATGGATTTTGTAAACCACTGCCTAATCTGAGGTCCTTCGGGGAGGATGGTGTACCTGGGGAAGGATACTACCTTCTTCTCTCCAGTATTGGCTTCCCTTTCTGAGCTCTGACAGCCCAGGGCCTGCACTGGAGTCTCTGCTGAGAGAACAAGAGCTCACACATTCCTCCAGACTCAGTTCAACTGCTGATGCAGGATAACACTTTATCTGGCTAAAGTCTTACTGAACAAAAAGTCCATTCAGTATTTTTCTGTATTGCTTTCAGGAAACTTGAGTCAGCCCTGTGAATTCCTATCAGGCAGCAGTTTCTATCAAGTGGCGTTGGTGTTTGTAATCTGTGAGAGCTGGAGTCCAGCTCCTGCATTCCTGAGCCCTACCTGACACCAGCAGGCAGCTGTGCTCCCTGTGGTGGCTTCCCTGTGTCACTGCTGTGTCACTGCTGTGTCACTGCTGTGTCACCCTGTGTCATGAGGCAGCTGCAAGGGAGGTGGCTGGGGAGGGCCCTGGTTGGAGCCCCTGCACTTCAGAGGGTTCACTGTTTCTCTGTCTCTGCTGGGATTTGGAGCAGAGACCTGAAATTGCACAGAAGTATTATATTTCTGGTAGGAATATGTGTTTTTCCTTTCCTGTTCATGCCCAGGAGAGTTCAGCCCATTCTGAGCCTTTGAAAATTCATTTTTCTTATGCTCAGAGGGACTTAAGCATCTTTATGGGACAACTCCATGGAGATTGCTCTGTGCAGGTGATATGGTTTGAAGCTGGCTCCCTGCCAAGTCTCCAAACCTTACCACAAGAAATCGTGTGTGTCCCCCCAAACCTCAAGGAGAAGAGGGAGAAAAACAACCAAGAAAAAAACAAAATGAGAGAGACAGCTAAAGCAATATATATATAAATATATTTACACTTATGTTACATTTATATACAGTTGAAATATATATACAATTTCACAAAGGAAAGGGAAGGGGGAAGGGAAAAAGGAACAAAACCAAAATAAAATATGTATATATCCGGATTAGTAGCCCAATATCTAGCAACTAAAAGAGTTAGCAAAGAAATATCTCACTACTGTCCTTGGGACAACCAAGAGCTGCTCCGGGACGATCGCCGGCAACCTCCGCCTCCCAAGGTCAGCAAGGCCTCACCAGGCCTCGCTCCCCAGCACGGCAGACTCAACAGCAGGGAACCTGCACCTCCAAGCTACTGGAAGGAAAGACAGCGAAGGCCTTTCCTCCTTTCTTCTTATAATCTGGCTTACGTAAAAATCGTAGGGAATACTGGGTAAATCTGGGCCCTTCCTTGGTTACAAACTGGTCACCAAGGAAGGCCTAGACCAAACTACCACAGCAGGGTGTGCTGCCTGTGGGCTGAGCAGGCTGTTCTGTACAATTATATGTCTGTATTGCATGTGCTGGAGGTGTGCTTAGGAAGATAGGGGTAGTTTTTACCTAAGAACAAACAATAAATTTAAAATAAAAAAAGTAGAACACCAGCATTTGGACTCGATGATCTTTGTGGGTCCCTTCCAACTCAGGATATTCTGTTTTGCTTCTATCATATATATTTATAAATATATATAAGTATATGAAATGTTACACAAAAGGCATGCCAGGATAACTTCATAAAGTTTCCAGAATGAAGCACTTGAGAGTCAGCCACGCATGTGTGGGCTCAGCTGGGCTCTGGTGACAGGTCACACACACTGTTCCCTTTCATGGAATCACAGATTCATTAAGGTTGAAAAAGCCCTCTAAGGTCATCGGGTCCAACTGTTCCCCCAGCACTGCCAAGGCCACCACTAACCATGTCCCCAAGTGCCACGTGTTTTTTTAATACTTCCAGGGGTGGAGATTGCACCCCTGCCCTGGGCAGCCTGTTCCAGTGCCTCATTACCCTTGCAGGGAAGAAGTTTTCCCTTATATCCAGTCTGAATCTCCCCCAGCACAGCTTGAGGCTGTTCCTTCCTGTCCTTCCCTGGGCCCTGTGTGCTCTCTGGCACAGGAGGCTGCTCTGGCAGTGGCTGGGATGGATGAGCTGCTCTGCAGGGGCTCAGCAGAGGAGGCAGCAGGGCTGGCAGCTCACTCAAACCAGCTTTTTCACAGGTGACTGAGAACTCTGAGGACTTTTTCTGGGGCCTGACCTCAGAGTTGCACCTGAAGTAAGGGGAAATCCTGCAGGACCACACCAGGTTCTATCTGCTGCTGGCTGGAAAGGTCAGGCTGTTCCCTGAACACCTGGTTCTGTTCCACCAGCCCCATTTGCCAGAAGTGTGAGGGGTGGTGGGATCCCTGAAGCTGCAAGGCTGTTGTGAGGAGCTCATTAGTGGCTCTGAAATGTGAAGATGCTTATGGATGATGTAGCAGCAATTTAGCAGAGAAATCCATAAGGAAATTAAATGTACTGTCTTCAGTCAGAACTGAGTAGTAGATAAGCAGGCATCTATGTAAATCTTTCAGTGGAAAATGGAGTTGAAGCAGTGATTTCACACACACACACACTCCCTTCAGTGCAGAGGCTTATAAACACTTAGGTGAGTAAACATTTACCATCTGACATACACCCAAAGAAAGAATTTTGAAGTTTCCCACACTTACCACTGCAATCTTCATATTCTAGTGTAATTCTCTGCAAGTAAATGAAATATGAAGGTGGTGTGAGATCTTTTCATGCATCAATAACCCATTGAAAGGCAGAAGAATAACAGGTAGAAATAAATGCTGTGTTTTCAGAAGGAGGATTGTCTGCTGATCCTGCAGGAATGTAAGCTGGGCTTTGGGTTTATACAAGGAGACAAATCATGAGCTGGCAATTCAGTGTTGATACAAAATTATTCAGGACTGTAGAAGTGAAAGGTGCAGAGGGATCTGATGAGGGTGAGTAACAGAGCCATCAAGCAGCAGAGAAAACCAGAAGCAGGGTTTTACGTGGGGCAGAGGTCCCTGAGTGCACGTGCAGCAGCAGGCCCCACTGGAGCCCTTCAGAGGAGGGAAGGACAATTTTGCAGCTCATATATGAATTTCCAGAAACACATGCACAGTGCTGGGAAGAGGTCAGAGACCAAGCAGAGGATCGGGAGCTTGTAGGAAAGGGACAGAGAACAAAGCAGCCCTCAACTGTGTCGTGCTGTGCCCACCCTGCATGTGCTGCCCAGGGTCCCTCCGAGGCTCATGAGTGTGGCAGGAGATGACACGGGAGCTGGGCCTGGAGGAGGGAAGAGGGGAGAAGGTCAATGGGCTGAAAGAAACTTTAGGTCACCTGGGGAAAGCAAGAAGAAAATTTCTCACTGTTTGTGGAAGCAGCAGAGCTGGAGGCTGCCTGGTTTTGGTGTTGGGCAGCAAGGTCCAGAGCACGCTGTCCTGAAGCACAGAATGAAATCGTGAAGGGTCAGCAAAGCAGGGGCTGGTGCAGGTTGGGAGCATAAAGAGGCTTGGGAAGAAATGGGACAAATTCGAAGAAGGGAAGTCTGTCTGCTGCTGGTTAATGGTCCAGGTGCAGCACTGCCTCAGGGTATTGCCCACCTGCTGTTAGCCAGGAGACTTTGGAAGGGGAAGACTCATTTTTCAGACATCCTGTATCTGTTTCTTATCCTGGTGACAGGTGCAGGCTGCTGGCTCATGCGGCCCTTTGGGCTGCTGAATATGGCATTTCCCACATAAGGAATGGTGATGGAGGAGCATTGCTGGGATGCAGAAGGAGGCACTGGTGGTGTGAGGAAAAGCAGCTAAAACAGTGCTGTAAAATGGGGATGCCTGGGCAGATCTCAGCCAGGAGAGCAGCACTGCTGGTGCCAAGCCCAGCTTAGCTGCTTGGGGGCACCTCCCCCTGTGCTAAAGAGCGCAGTAAGGCAGGATCCTGGTCTCAGACCCTGCCTCTGGCTGAGGTCCAAGAGGCCGTGATAGATCAGAAAAATATCCAGACAACAGCTTCTTCCTGTGCTAAAATACATGTCCCATAGGCAGGTCCTGTTTGATGCATTTTTAAGACAGTTTCTGGCAGGAAAGCATTCTAATCTGTTCCAGAAGGTATGTTCCTGCATGTGTTGGGATTTTAACTTGTTGTAAAAGGAGAGATTCTTTAAGATGCTCTTCACATGTGTTTTTAGGCTGGCACATGGAAAAATATTTTCCCTTGAAAACTGTTTTTCACTGTGTGGGCTGTTAGTAGTTTTCTCTTCCTGAGCTCCTGAGGCTGCTGTGGTACCACAGGAAATAACAGATCATCTCTGATTTCTCAGATTCATGATGCGCTCACAAAAGTGGAATTGCCTTCAGGATTAGCCCCTTCCAGGTGGTGCAGACAAAGCTGCCTGGCCCTGCACCACGGGGCATGAGCTGGGGCGTTGGGGGGTACCTGACCTGTGTGTTGGGACACCAGGCTGTGTGTGAAGAGCTCGGTGCCAGGAGCTGGGCACTGGCTGAGCGTTCCAGAAACACCAGATGGTTGGGGCAGGTTGCTGGTTTGGAAAAGCTGAGGCTAAGTTCTGCTCCTCTCCCACATGTTCCTGTCAGCAGCTCACTGTGTGCCTCCTGGCCTCTCCACGTCTCCGCTGCCCATCCCACCCTGCACGTGCCCCGGAGCCGGGAACACCTGTGCCAAGGCAGGTGGCTCCTGCCCTGGGGCCTCATAGCCTCTGTGCTCACCAGGGCCAGTGCTGCTCACCCTGTTCCTCAGGGCTCTGCTGCTTTCTTGGCCATTCAGCTCTGTGGGCAGTATCTCCTCCAGCCTCTCGTGCACGCAGCAAGTCTGTTTTTCAGTTGCCTCACACTTAGTTGGCCTCACGTGAGGCCCCAACAGGCCCCTTTGGGTCAGAGGCTGCAGCTCGGTCGTCACCTTGAGCAGGAGGCCTCACTGCAGAAAGTGCTGGATGTTTTAGGCTGTTCCCAGGACCAGGGAGCTTTCTGGGAAAGTATGAAACAGGCTTCAAGCAAACATGTCTGCTGCCCACGCATCAGGCTCTGCAAGACACCAGTTCCTCTGCAAACCTTGTTAAGCTTTTGGGGTGATTATGGGTTTCATGGTCTAATTACAGTGTGAGAAAACATTTCCTATTATTAGTTTTGAATGTGCTGCCTCCTGCATAATTGCTGGGATGCAGAGACAGAGTCCAGCCTCTTTCCCATCCCCTCTGTAAGGGGTGACACCTCGCTTCAGGGTGCATCTCACATCCGACAGCAGAAGCTGTAACCTGCGATAGTGAAGCACCACAGAGCAGCTCATTGGGATTGTTTGCTTAGTCCTTAGACATTCCCAGTTTAAATCATGCCTGGGATTAGTAAGATTTTTGCTTACAGTGAATATTTTGCTTTAGATATTCCTGAGAGAGAAATTCTTAAAGCTGGCTTTCCTTCCCATTGCCTGTGGGAGATGGGAGTACTGTTGTACCTCCTCTGGCGTGGCTCCAGCGGTGGGGAGAGGCTGCTCCAGCTGTGAGGCAGATTGGTGGAGGCAGGGGGTGCTTGTTTCGTCATGAGGAGCCAAGGACTGTGGCTTGTCTGATGCCTGAGAGGAGAATGGGGGACAACATATCTCTCACCTTTGGGAATTGTTGCTTTGCTTGGGAAGAGCTTGTTCTCCTTCTGCATTGAGATGTTTTGAGGACCTCCAAGTTCCCGACCAGCTTACCTAAGCCTTAGGGTGTGTGAAAGGCTGATCTGAAACATGCAGTATCTGACCAGAATGTAGATTTTCAAAGCCACAAGTATTTTGAACTCTGCTGTGAGCTTTGGGCCTGGCAGGGAATCAAATAGGGCAGATCTATTCACTGCTTTCAGCAAGCAGTTTGGGTTTTACTTGAACAAGAACAAAAGGCCAATGGTTTTGGAAAAACTCTCCCAGCAATCAGTGCTCTGTCATTGCAAACATTTCTCTTGGTGTCACGGGGGGATTAGCTCTGTGAATCCTGCCTACGCTCGCCCTCAGAGTTCACTGAACCAAGCACAGCCAGAGCAGGCACTCTTGTGGAGGACAGCAGCTTTGGAGGTGCAGTTCCCAGGCTCTGGTGTGTCCCATTTTCCCCATCTCACAGAGCACCCCTGAGCCCCACAGGACAAGGGTTCGAGGAGGCTGCAGGCAGGAGCATGAGGAAGCCTTCTGCATGTCCTGGGGATGCTGACACCCTGCCATCTCCCCACACCTTTCCCTGTGTCCTGAGGTCACTCTAGGTAGTGGTGCTGCCTCTCTGGCCGCACGCAGCTTTCTCTGCTGCTCCTCTCCCACTAGCCAAGGAACTCAAGTTCTTGGATCATAAGCAATTGGTTTAAAACACTTTAAAACCTCCCCTGGCAGAAGGCTGACTGTGTGCTCTGTGGCTGTGGTCTGGGAGGATGTAATTACCTGGCCCTGTGTCTGTGAGGCACTTGCCCTGGCTGTGCCAGCGGGCAGGACTCGGACATGTGTGTGTGCCCAGGCTGTGAGCGCTGAGGGGCAGCCGTGCCCTGAGTCAGGACTGGCTCCTGTGAGGGAGGTGGAGATCTGCAAGAGTGGGGCTGGGAGGGGCAGAGCTATGAGCCTTGACCAAGGAGGCCCAAGCCCCGGCTGGCACTGACCCTGCCTGCCATGGGGCTGGGAGGCTTCAGGGCGCTCGGTGCGAGGTTCCAGCAGCCCTGCCCTGCCACACATGGAGAGGGAAGCTTGGGCTGCTTGTGCCAGTCTGAGCTGCTGTGCTGGAGCTCTCTGGAGGGCTCTGGGGTGGTGGGTACATGATGCTGTGGGCTGACCACTCGTTCCTCTTTCCCTCCAGGTCTGCCCATTAGCACCTATGCCAAGTACTGCTACCGGAAACTCCAGAAAGTGGCCGTCACTGGAGGCAAAAAGGTGAGCAGGGCCTGGGGGCTGCCCGGGGCACTCTGTTGCCCGGGTCCCTAAGCACTCACTCCTGGACTCAGGAGGTCACCACTGACCCAGTGCTGGGAGATGCAGACAGAGCGAGTGGGGGAGGTTTGCTTAGGGTGCAAAAGGTGTGGGAGAAGGCTGTGCCCAGGTCCCATCATCCTCCTGGCAGGCAGGCAGTGCCTGCCGTGCTGGCAGCTGCATGGCTGGGTGCTCCCTGGCCTTGGGGACAGAGACAAACCCGACATGTACTTGTCTCCAGGGTAAGAGGAACTGTCTGTGCAAAGGACGCCCATCACTTAGTTTCTTCAGGTGAGGGAAGATTCTCCCTTTGCCACTGAGAGCTTGCATGAGCTGAGTTTTCCAGCTGGTTTACTGCAGAGTTATTCATTCCCGATTCAAACAGTCACACAGCAGAGATGTCTGGTGTGAACGGGAGCCTCTGTGCTCTGTGTTATCTGAAAATCCTCCTCCCTTCCCTCTGCACGGTTCTCTGTGTGGCTATGAAAGCTGGCAGGTGGCCTCAGCCTGTCCATTCTAGGTCCCTGAGCCAGATCTGGTCATCTTTTATTTCTGCAAATCCCTCTGGGGCCTCCCTGCCATCTGGACTTCGTGTACAGCGAACAAATAGCTGAAATATCTCGGGAGGGGTGAAGGCTCCTGGTGTCCTGGCGGGGGCAGGACAGGAAGCCTCCAGACACACAAGGCACACAACTGCAGCCCTGGCCACTGCTTCCCCCGAGGGCTTGGTGGGAACTTCCCCCTGTTGTGCCTCCCTCTTGGCTACAGGATCACTGCCAAAGGCCACCGTGCTGGGCAGCCTGTCCCCCTGTGCCAGCTCTGTCCCCCTGTGCCAGCTCTGTACTCCTCCGAACTGCTGCCACCGGAGATTCAAAGCCCCTCTCAAGTGTTGGTGTCTGCCAGAAGGGACAGGTACCAGTGCCTGCTTTTCAAAAAGTTTTAGCACTCTGAGAGCAAAGCTTTCGCTGGAGTTGGAAATACCTGGAATTCCTTTCTCCCAAGGGCTGTTTTTCAGCTGTCCCTTGGCCAGGCACTCATCAGGGTACAGATGCCCTCTCCTACCTCCTCGTGACCAGAGGCAGGCCGGGCTCCATCCTGCCTCCCACAGCAGGTGGAGCAGTCCCCTCACTCTGTGAAACACAGCAACAGAATCCCTGCAGAACCACCCAGAACTCTCCAAAGTGGTCTCCTCTGCTCCTCTTGGGCCTGTTGAGTAGAGCAACTCTTGATGTTAGGAAGTGGAGGCTGCAGAACAAGAACTGTGCTGCCAGGAGGCTGGCGAGGTGACCGCATGCGTGGGCATTCTTCTCTGTCCTGGTTGCTCCCTGTCTCTAGGTCCCTGTTTCCCTGTGTCTGGCTGTGCCACAGCTGCTCTGAGCTCTTCTCTGTCCTCAGGGCCTCCGCAAACCCACAGTGGAGGAGATCACACACGCCAGGAACGCCATCCTGACCCCGTCGCTCTTCGGCAGCTCCCTGGAGGAGATCATGCTGCGCCAGCAGGACATGTACCCAGGGAACAAGCTGCCCTGGGTGCAGACACAGCTGTCACAGCAGGTCCTGGCCCTGGGAGGGGAACAGACGGAGGGGATTTTCAGGTGAGCTTCTGGGGCAATGTGTTATTTTGAGCCACCCCTGTGTCAGTCCTCAAAGCCAAAGAGTCAAGATTGACCTCCATGTGCTTCCTCTTCCCTGAGAACAGCACTTTGCTGTGGATTGGGCAAAATCCAACCTTCCCTGGGTTCAGGAATCACCTCTTGAAGTAGCATTAGCCTGTTTGCATGTGTTAACAGAGAGGGGACACCCAAAGGCAAGGCAGTGAGTTCTCATCAGATGCAGCAGTGGTGGTTGGCCGGCTCAGGGGAGGGAAGGAGCTCTGGGGTCCTGGCAGAGCACCTCATCCAGTGCAGCACATCAACCCTGGTGTTGCACAAGACAGGAGGAGTCGAGAGAGACACAGAATCTGTGTGGTGAACACGGGGCATTGTGCTTGGAGTTTGGTTTTTGTTTGGGGTTTTTTGTGTGTGGTTTTGCTTTGTATTTAAGATTTGTATTCATTTTTCAGTAGCTAAACATGGTTTAAGGTAGGCAGCAAAAGGCTCAACTTTGCCTTGTAAGGGTTTCTAATGTCTTGGTATATTTAGCCAGAGATGCTGCTCATCTTTGGTCTGAACATGCTGCAGAGAGGCCTGGTTACAGTCAGCAATCCCTCACGGGGACAACGAGAGTTGATTCTGACCTAGTGGAAAGGAGACAAGTGTTGCTTCTACCCCCACTTTAAGACTGTGTGTAAAAGCAGGCACCCCCTTCTCTCTGAGGAACTGCTGCTGTAGCTGCTGCTGGTGCCTGGTCCCTTCTCCCCGAGGCCCCAGGAGCAGCCTGGGAGCCACTCCTGGGCAGCTGCCACACTGAGCACATTGCCTGGCTCGCTCTCAAAAGCACCTTTGCTGTGTCTCTGTTTGCAGGATACCTGGTGACATAGATGAAGTGAATGCATTGAAATTGCAGGTGGATCAGTGGAGGATCCCGAGCAGTCTGAGTGACCCCAACATCCCAGGTACAGCAGCGTGGCAGGAGCGTTCTGGCATGGCCATGGCTGTGGAGGGGCAGGGGCAGGAGCAGAGGGTGTGCTGCTGCTTGGGGCTGTGTAGACAGGCTGGCTGTACTGACTGGGATTTCATGTTGGGCCCTTTCACTGCCTTTCCAAACGCTGCCCATAGAGGAAACAGTGGGAAGGGGGAGGAACCTCTGGCTCTGGTGCAGTGAGGCTGTGCAAGCTGGGCAGAGCAGTGAGAGACCTTCAGGACTCATTGTCCTCTCCTTTAGGCAGCCCCAGAGCTGCTTCCTGGAGGAGCAGGCAGGTAGAAGCCAATGTTTCCCAATAACTGGCTAGTTATTGTTTCCCAATAACTGGCCTGAATGTTTCAGAGCCAAGACTGAAATAAAGTGAAGCAGCACAAGCACAAAATCCCATCTCTGCCCTCTGTCTCACTGCCAAGTTTGCCCCCAAAGGGGTGAGGAAGTGACCAGAGCTGTTCTAATGCACCTTCTTTCTGCCCAGCCTCTCTCCTCAAGCTCTGGTATCGGGAGCTGGAGGAGCCTGTGATTCCCCAGCAGTTCTACAAAGAGTGTATCAGCAACTACGAGAACCCTGACGCTGCCGTGGCCGTGGTGCAGCTTTTGCCAGAGCTCAACAGGCTGGTGCTGTGTTACCTCATCCACTTCCTGCAGGTAGGCAGCCCCCACAGCCCGGCTGGCCAGGGGCCTGGGGCAGCTGTGCTGGGCCATTGGCAGGGTTTTAGGACCTCCTATCTGTATTTAAGGTGGGCTTCAGGGAGGGAGCCCTGCTGGCCTTGTCCCTTATGGGAGCAATAAACCCTGCTCCTGATGCCGTAGAGCCTGGGGCCCGTTCCCTGCCTGCCAAGGCTGTCAGCTGTGTCAGAGCACAGTGCTCTCCCCCTGGGCATGCGTGGCTGTTGGGGCACTGTCCTTAAGGCAGGCCCCATTTCTGCTCTCCTTGCTCCTTCGCGTGCCTGTTTGGACTTTGTTGCCCTTTTCTCCTGTTCCAGCTGAATGTCTTCTTGCTCTCTGCAGATCTTTGCTCAGCCGTCAAACGTGGGCAGAACAAAAATGGATGTGAATAACTTGGCCATGGTGATGGCCCCCAACTGCCTGCGCTGCCAGTCCGATGACCCTCGCGTCATCTTCGAGAACACGCGCAAGGAAATGTCCTTCCTCCGCATGCTCATCGTGCACTTGGACACAAGCTTCATCAAAGGGCTGGTCTGAGCCACTGGCCCCGAGTCCACACATTGCTCTGGGGAGTTGCTGGGTATCCTAAATCTTCTCCCCTCCACATAGTTTTCTTCCATTGTCCTTGCTGTTGTCACGCCCTGGGTTAGCCCTTGAGCATCTCCCGGCATACGACCACAAGGACTGGACATTCCTGGAAGGCTTGGTTCTGTCAGCACCAGGAAGTCCTTGGACATGCCAGGTCAGGGTCAGTGGTTCCTGGCCTTCCAGTGTGTGTCAGAGAGGGGCAACCCTCCTCCTGGGAGCCACAAGACTGGTTGCTTAATGAAAAGGCTGTGACATCTGTGAGGGACTGCTACACGGGGCAACGAGACTCTCCGTTTCCCTTCTGGAGGCTTCAGGTAATAGGACATCACTCCTGTGCTGTGGCATGAGCTGGTCCTGGGGGAGATGCTGCCTCATTGGGGATAATCCTCCTGCTATGGGGGCAGCCTGGTTCACCTCTGCAGACTGTCGGCTGGAGGGCTGTGGAGGTGCAGGGGATTTACTGAGGCAGAAAAGTCCCTCGGGCTGTCGTGGTCAGTGGAAGCACACTGCAGCCCAGGGAGAGGAGGTCTTTGAGCTGCTGCTGCTGGGGGCTGGATGGTCAGACATTCTGCACTTGGGATCTCTGGCAGGCCAGATCCACAGCATCCCCCTCACCTTCAGAGAGCTGCAGAGGTGTGCAGCAGCACACAGGACCAGCGCTGTGCTGAGCACCCACCCACACCACAGGGCTGGGCACAAAGAGAAGGCCATGCACCTGGCAGGTGAACAACCACTGTGGCATCCTCCTCCCAAGGGCCATATCCTCTGCAGGGGTGACCCCAGCAGCCTTGCAGCTCCTTTTTGCTGAGAACAGCATGAGCTGACACCAGCTTTACTGAGAGCATCAGAGCCCACGCTCAGAGCAGCCTCTGTGGCTCCAGCACCCCCTTCCTGATAGCACATCCTTCCCAGACTGCTCTGCTGAGGACTGAATACCAGTTTGGTCCCCCTCCTGGTTCAGCCCAGATCTGAAAAAAGCTGGGAAGGCCCCAAAAGTCAGAAGTGCTCCTGTTCTCGGAGAGCAGCAGCAATGCTGTGTGCTTGTGAAATGCTGGTACTGCCTGTAGTCAGCTGTGGCACTTGTGCTCTTCCCACTAAATTCCCACAGGTGTTGCAGAGGGGTTGGGAAGGGAAGGGGAAGGAAAGAGGCAGGTTGAGCAGCTGAGGTGTGGTGGAACCTGAGTGGAGGTAGTGTCAGGCAGCAGCTTAGCGTTCTCACAGCTGCTGTTGAACCCATGTGGCTTTCTGTGTGCCACCAGAGGTGAGGCACAGCAAGGACAGTGTCCTCTGGAGGCAGCACATGGATCTCTCCACAGCCTCCAGATGCTATTATATGTTCCTTACCAAACAGCAGATCCTAATTCTGTGGCATCCTAGTGTTACTCTTCCTTTGAGGTGTTTTCCTTGCTGGAGGCGGGTCTGCCACAAAAAGCCGAGTTTTGGGATTACTGGTGCAGTGCTAAGGCTGCCGGGAGTATCCAAGGTTGTATTTGTGTTTCTGCATCCCTCTCCCTTACCAGTGGGGACCTGGGATCATCCTCTCCAGACTGCAGTGGGGAGCCGAGCCCTGCCAACAGTGAGGTTTAGGGCTGATGCCTGAATGGGTACCCAGTGTGGGCAAGAGGTGTCACATGCAGAGTGCCCCAAGCCTGCTGGCTTGCCTGGGGCTCTGTGTGAGAGGGTTCCCAGAGCCTGTATTCGGATGAGTTTGGATGAACTCCACAGCAGGAATTCAGTTTGTGCCCAGCTGAACAAAGGTCATGGTTCCTCTCCATTTACCAGATGCCTCTGTGGTCCTGTGGGCCAGGAAATCCTGCTGCCTTGTCAGGATTAGCTCTGTCAAACACACCCCCGAAATGTGCCAGCGTGTTTCCCACCCCTGTCCCACGCTCTGACACCGCGGGGTTGTCTGGCCCTCCTGCAGCGCTGGACAGTGTGTTCCCCAGGGCTGGAGCTTCTGCCCCAGAGGTGCAGACACGAGCAGAGGTTACCAGCTCTGCCACTGTCCCGAAGTCTGAGTCAGTGAGCAGGCTCAGGGTGTCCTGCCCTGGCCGTGTGGCCCTGCCCTTCTCATGGGGCTGCAGAGCCTGTTCCTGGACCGGGCCCCGTGGGTGACCCCCGTTGTTCCTTGCACTTCGCTGTAGCAGTCAATCAAACCATAGGCATTTGCTGCTATTACAAATGAATGCTTCTTGCCAGGGCTGTAAAATAGGCTAATAAAGGACACTGGATATTATTTTCTTTGCCAACAGATTTGTAAATACCAATCAGTAAAGTAGCCTCTTCTCTGTTCTAATAGTAATAAATAAAATCTCCATGGTTGTTCTTTTTGTGCATTGGATTTTTTTGTGAATTTCTGAAGCATGATTACATCTGCCTGGAGCTGCATATTTCAACCTGGATGTCAGTGTCCATGAATAAGATTTTGGAATCAGCATGAAGCAAGCACTTGGAAACCATGCTGTGGGCTGGTTCTGTTGTTCTTAACTCTCAGACAGCTACTAAGGGACACTCAATGAAGCTTGGAAGAGACTGGGTTTAAACAGATGAAAGAAAATACTGCTTTATGTAGGATCTTCAGGAGCCTTACAGGGTCATAAAGGTATGAGAGAAGTTTTTGGGCAGTTGGAGGCTAAGAGAAAGATGTTCTGCTCATGTCCCTCCTCCAGCAGCTAGGAGTGCTGCAGGTGGGCTGTGGGACGTGACCACACAGGCATCCTCCCCTGCATGGTCTCTGCTGCTGGAGATGGGGTTAGTTGGACTCTTGGGCTGACCTGATGGGGACATTTTTATGTCTGGACTGGAAGATTCTCTCATTGTTCCTCCATCCGTGCTCCAAGGAGCCGTGGGCAGCAGTCTGTTGGTGCTCCAGACTGGTGCTGGTTCCCACTGCAGTGGGGCTGCAGCACAGGCCTGGCTCTGGGGGTGGTCACTGTCCTGTCAGCACTGGGAAAAGCTTGTGCACTTCAGGCAAAGCCGGCAAGGGCTGCTCTGTCACAGCAGTAGTTTAAGATCACCTGTGCTGGCCAAATCACTGGGTCTTCCCAAGGTCTGGCTGGCAGAGGGTGGTGGGTGGCCTGTAGGACAAGTGAGAGCAGAAGGAAGACCAGGAGCATCGCAACCTCACGCATCCCTTCCCTAAGTACATCTGCTGCCCAATTTGAGTGTTCCCCAAAGCTTTGCTTTGAAATGAACTGATTTTGGCCAAATCAGAAAAGCCCACAAACCAAGTGCTTCAGTTCATGCTCTGAGACTCAGGCTTACTCGTGCAGTCCCCTTGGCCTGATACCTGGATCACTTAAAAAAGTGATGGCCAGAGCAGCAGCTGGGTTTGGAACACGCCTGTGATTTGTTCTGGGCTTCCACCAGCATTGCGGTTGGACCCTGTGCCAGAGGGTGGCTGGGACACAGCTCACTTGTCTGGCTGTGAGAGGAGGCAACTGCGGCTTGTCCGTGACCTGCTGCCAGTGCTGGAAGGGTGATGTGTCCCAAAGGGGCACCACGCCTGCAGCACTGGCTTTCTGTGGCCAGGTTTTGGTAGCATGGGGGGGTACAGGGGTGGCTTCTGTTAGAAGCTGCCAGAAACTTCCCCCATGTCGCCAATGCCAGCTGGCTCCAGGACAGACCCACTGCTAGCCAAGGCCAACCCCCTCTGGGGTAACATATTTAAGAAGAGAAAGAAGGTTACTGTGCAGAGGAAAAATTGCAGCATGAGAAGAATGAAGTGAGAATGTGGACAACTCTGCAGACGCTGAGGTCATTGCAGAAGGAGGGGCAAGAGGTGCTCCAGGCACTGGAGCTGAGGTTCCCCTGCAGCCCATGCTGCTGCCCATGGTGAGGCAGCTGTGCCCCTGCAGCCTAGAGGAGCATCGGGGCGCAGAGACCCCCCTGCAACCCTGGAGGAGCATCGAGCTGCAGAGACCCCCCCTGCAGCCCTGGAGGAGCGCACACTGGAGCAGGTGGATGCCCAAAGGAGGCTGTGACCTCATGGGAGGCCCGTGCTGGAGCAGGGCCCTGGCAGGGGCCAGGCAGAGACAGGAGGGTCCTTGTCCCGCCGCTGCCCCAGCGCTGGTTCCATGGTCTGTGTGTGCAGCAGGTTCGGCACAAGCAGAGTTCGGCGGCGCCGAGCGGGGCTGTGCTGGGCAGGGCTCTGGCTCCAGCACACCCGGGGACTGTCTGCAGGACACTCAGCAGCAGGAAGATGGGGAAAGCTGATTTAGCTGCTCAGCGTTGCTGCTTTTAGAGCTCCTGTTTTCCTGCAGCATTTTTCAGCCATGGTTAATGGGGGAGAGAACTGGGTGTGGATGCAACTGGAGAAACGAGCTCAGGCAGGGTGAGGGGACAGGGAAAAGCATGGGCATTCAGAGTGAGGTGGACCACAGAGGGACCCTGCCAGCGTTCACTGCTTACAGGTGGCCATGCAGAAAAGCTTTTGGGACACATGGAGTCACTTTTCATTTCTACTGTGCCTTCCAAAGCAGGGGACACCAGCTGAGGACTCTGCCCAGGCCACAAAGGTTTGAATCTGCATATACTGCCCAGGCCTCTACCTGGACCTTCCTCTTTGTCACCGAGTAAGTGATCCCATGTTGTCTGAAGTGTTTAGTGTTTACTCCCATAAAGGGAGCTTGTGTCTGAGGGCTGGAGGACTGTGTGACCTCAGCTGTAGGGGATGGGGGCTGGCAGGATTTGGGGCCCAAGGCCATGAAGGTGTTCAGAAGCTCAACACTGGTCTGCTAAGCTATGACTTCTCCCAAAGGAGAACTAGTGGGTTATGTCATCTCATCTCCACTTGCAGCCCCATTTCCTCCATCCCTTCTGTGCTATGTCTGGTCCTTCGTTCAGATCACAGGGAAGCGGGGAGACTGGGTAGGTAGGTGGTGAGGAAAGTGGAGGGCATGGAGTGGAGTGGGAGCAGGACCCTCTCCTTTGAGGGCAGTGAGCTACTGGATTGCCTCAGCTGTGAGATTCAGCTTCCCTGAAATGACCTTCCTGCTGGGGAAGACAAGGACACTGCAATTGCAAATGGGAAACACTGGGCTGGGTGTCCCCCAGTGGGGGCTATCTCCCCACTCTCAGGGCAGTTTAGCCAGACTCTAAAGCCCCAGGGACCACAGGAAGGCCTGTAGAGCAGGATCTCAATCATCTGCAAGTAGACAGCCCCATAAAGGATGGAGATGTGAAGGGTCTACAGCCTGCCCCCTTCGCCCAGCTGAATCAGCAGGGATGTCTGGGTGCACTGATGTAGAAGGCCCTGCCTGTTTGTGTGTCTCTCCCAGCCACTCCATGGATGGGGCTGTGCCTGCTCTGGCCAAGAACACAGACTGAGGGTGGACACTCTTCCCTGGAAACCTGCAGCCGGTTCCCAGCCTCTGGTCTGAGGTGCTCTGGTCAGCAAAGAAGGTAGAAGGTCCCAAGGTAGAAAGTAGCCAGATGTGGAGTGCTGCTGTGATGCTGGCACGCTGGCAAGGTGAGTCACTCACCTCCCACCCTGGGAGCAGCCTGGAGGTCAGGCAGACCTGTGGGACCCCCAGCAGCCTCTGACAAGAACAGGTACAAGCAGGATGAAGCACGATGGGGAGCGCTGGACAGAGAAAACTCATGCCTGGCCTGCTGCACGTCGGTGTGGAGGGCAGGGACTCTGCCCAGATGAATGTGTAAGCCCCGTGCGCGGTGCCGGCCGGCATCTCCTCCCCCAGGGCTGTTCTCTCAGCAGAGCAGGCGCTGCACAGGCAGCAGTGACCCCGCGTGGGCTGCTCGGAGGCAGCCGAGGGCTCCCACCTCTGGCAGAGGCCCGTGGGCAGGGAAGACAAACCCTGCGGGCACAGAGACCCCTCCCGTCCCCTGCCACGAGGGCCCAGGGTGGCCGGGCAGGGAGGAGCGGGGGATCTCGGGCAGAAATTGCTCCCCCGGGTGCTCGCCGGGGCTGCTCCTCGGGCACTGCCCCTCACGGGAGTGACTGTCTGTGCTGGGCCGTGGGCCAGGGCAGCACGGTCAGTGCCAGTAGAGCTGCTGAGCTCGGGGCCAGCTCTCCCACAGCACCGCTGCACTGAGGCCCTTGAGGGGAGGCAGCTGTAGGACACCCCACTGGGAACTTCCTCCCTCTTCCTCAGGAATGTCACCTGATCGAAGAGCCTGCCCTTGGGTCTCTGCCTGAGCTGGGTCAGCTGTTTCTGTGATGATGGGGACCCTGATCCCAGACTGTGCACTGACCTCCTCCCCTGACCTGCCTCATCCCTGTGGGATTTCCCAGTGCTCATCTGATCACTGTCACCGTTCCTGCTCTGTTCCCATTTACCGCTGGCCTGGCCTGTGCTGGTCAGGGCAGTGCCCTGCCTGTCCCACTGCCAGCTCAGCTCCCACTGCCAGCTGTCCTGGCACAGCTCCCGCTGACAGCAAATCCTGTGGGGTGCACAACACTGCCTGTGCTGAGCATAAATGAAAACTTTACAGATGAGACCTGAACAGATTCCCAGAGAAGGGAGAGAAGGCCCCAACCCATTCCTCAACTTGCCTGACAGCAAAGCTTGCCAAGCAAGCCAAAAATGCTGGCTACTCCTTGCCTCCCTCCCTCAGATGCCCTGTGAAGTTGTGTCTCAGTGAGACTGAGGCTGCAGAAGGGGATGGGACAGGTTTCAGCATGGAAAACCCCCATACACAGTTTGGCCTGACCCGAAGGAAGCACAAGCAAGCCCTTGGCAGCAAAGTCTTTATTGACAAAACAAGGGTGTGGGTCTGTGTTTGCTGTCCAGGGGCTCTTCACCTCTCCTGCCACACACCTCGCTCTCCTCAGACGGGCTGTGGGCGCACAGCTCTGTGCCTTGCTCCGGCCCGAGCAGGGGGCTTCGGCCCCGCTGGAGGGACGGGCTGGTGGGAAGTCCGAGGGTTTGCCACAGGCCCTTTGCAATCCTGTTGGGTGGTCAGTGCAGCCTCAGGCTCGTTCATCCGCTCTAACACCGAGTCAGCAATCCGATCTGCCATGGACCTTATATCCAAAGAGTCAGCTAAGGCAGTTGCCTCCAGATTCATTTTTTTCTTCAAGTTCTCCTCCACTGTTGCAAGACCCTCAGGCTCCATGGTTTTGGCACGGCCGGTCCCTTTTACACGCTGCTGTGGTTCTAAGGCAGGCAACTTCGCTCCTGTGCTTGCTTCCAGGTTCTCCTGTTCAGATGCTCCAGGGAATCCTGGCTGCAGCTGCCTATTGGAGTCGTTTCCCCCAGGAAGCTCCAGAATTTCAGTGTGCTCACAAGTAGAGTCTTGTTCAAACTGAGAAGCTACAAAGGATTGCAAAGTGCAGTGAACACTCTCAACAACTTCTTTGGTGAGTTTGTCAAGGGAAGACTGTGCAGATGCTATGTCCAAAGTGGCTGTTTCATTTTCCTTGGGTTCGCCTGCTTGGGTGGCTCCTTCAACAACAGGTTGCTCCTTCTGCTTGGCTGCTGCCCCTGGCTCAGGAGCTTTGGACGTGCTGGATGCCAGACGCTCCCCCAAGATCTCCAGCACAGTCGCTACAAGTTCTTTGGCCACCGCTTCCATTTCCTCACGGTGATCTACAGAAGGATCCGAAAGCTCTACTCTCATGCAGCTGCCAAAAAATCTTCCTCTGATCGCCTGCGCAATCCTCCTTAGACAGCTGACACGCTTATCCCCGGGAACCTTCAACCTCTCCAACACTTTTTGCACCACAGTCTCAGCCAGCTCTTCAAGCTTCTGGGCTTCTATTGATTGCTCAAACAGGCCGCTGGCAGCAGCATCTGGCTTCCTCTGGGACTGAGCACGAGTGCTCTTCTTGGCACCTTCCTGGCCCAGCCCAGCTCTGGAGTAGATTTGGCCCGATTTGAGGGGAGTCTTCCTGTTCTTGGGCTGAGGTGGGCAAGATGGTTTTTGAGCCTTCAGCCGCTGCTCTGCCTGGCGGGAAGTGTTGGTGGTTCCGGGCCGTTTCGGGCCATGCTTTGATTTGGCCAGAGGTGGCTGAGTCCTTCCCTGAAAGGTGACACCAGGTTGTGGCCGCTGTTGCCTGGACAAGTGCTGAGGCTTCCCACAGGTCCAGGACAGCACTCTGCTTCAGCCAGGCAATGAGGGCAGGAGAGAAGGGCTTCCCTCAGGACTCCATGTGCTTGCACAT
>NW_020884960.1:1230345-1367164 GCF_003945725.1 Corapipo altera
GGGCAGGTGAGTCCGTGCGGGCCGAGCGCGGGCCCGGGCGGCGGGGGCGGCCGAGTGACCTTGCGGCGGGGCCGGGGCCGGCCGGTGGGGGCTGTGTCGGGGCCCGAGGCGGGATCGGAGGGGCCCCGAGCGGCGGGAGCGGGAGGGGCGCGGGGCCCCGGCGGGGCCGATCCCGGGGGCGCCTCTCCCGGCCCCGGGGGACGGGAACCCGCGTGGAGCAGGTACCGGCCCCGCCAGGGGTTCGCCACGGCCGGGGGAGGCTTCCGTGGGCGGTACCGCCGGCTGGAGGCTTCGCGCCCTTCTGTGTCCCGCGAAGTCAGGAGCACTTCTCCATCCCGCTGCGTTTTGTCGCTTTAAAATGTTTTAAAGAAACAGAAATGGTTGTGGATCCCTGCGCTGACGCCTCATGGTGTACAGTTGGGAGGCACCGTGGTGTTCTTCCTGGCAGGCCTGGCTTTAGATACGGCTTACTGCCACCGAAGTGGGGTTTTGTGTCAGTGGACTTGGTGTGGATGCTCAGTCTGTAGCCATACCAGGGCTTGGTTAATCGAAACAGGGTGTCAGTACAATTTTAGCAAACAGTTGTATCTCCTTTACTTATTGAAAATCTTTTGGGTACCAGAGATGTTTCTGTGATCCCATGCTATTGTTTGTAGCCTTAATGCTTGAAAATAAGAGGGATATCTGAATGTTGATAAGCCCAAGTTGGATAAAAGAAATACCATCTTTCTGAGTACAGAATTTGGTATTGTATGCAGTAGGAGAATTAAACCAAGTGTTAAAAACAATGACAATGACTTGAATTAACCTTTTGTCAGTATATGTACAGCAGCTTGTAATTGAGCATTTCTGTAGCAGAGATGCTTTTGAACCTGGGTTCATTTAATTTTCTGTAATGAGTAAAGATCCTTTCACGGGACCAGTTTCCAAAAAAAAAAGCCGAATGAGAAGACTTCAGCAAAGATCAGTCATAATATAGTTCTCTCTTTAATTTTTGTGTGACTTTTAGTAGTTTCTTGATGGAAGGTGGCTTTGGTGAATGCACTTCGTTTGACCTGAGTCAGCCTGTGGAAGAGTTCAGTTTACATTCTTGCAGATAAATCTGTGGATGTCTCCTCTATGGAAATAAAATCTTACTTGAGTGGGCTGAGAGTAAAATCTCTTTGCCTGTAATCCAGAGGAATTAATTAAGGTCAAGTTGGTAATGTGGCTAGAGTGGTAATTGCTCATAACAGTGCTGCCTTGACTGAAATGTAAGAAGCATGTAATTAATTCTTACCTTTAATTGGCTAAGTTCTCTGTAGCACTTTCTTTTGCTGTTGTAGTTCCTGGATGACCTAGGCAAGATACTGACCTAAATTCTCCCCCTTGGCCAGGAAAGGAGAGTGCCATCCCCAATTTAATTGTAGCTGGTGATCAATTCTCTGTAACTGCACGTTTTATTTATAACTGCACCCATAGAAGCCAGGTATTGTGTGTAGCTGTAATTTGTCAGACTTTGGCAGGAGCTGACACTGGCTGTCCCAGCATTTGTCCCCTCTGTCCTGCCTGTGTGGCACTGTCCTGCACACATGTGGGCAATTGCCTTGTGAACTGAGCTAAAGAACGTACACAGGGCAGGGGGAGGATTTGTTGCTCAGCCCTACCTGTGGTTGTTGTCAGTATTTATACTGCAGTCTTGATGGTTGTCTGGACCTACTGGTGCATCATATGAAGAAGTCTTGTGAAGTGCTTATGAGAGTTCATTGAACTGCTGAGCAAGTATATCCCTTCATACTTCTGTTCCTTGCTTGCCTACAGGTTTGCTTTGACTCCTTGTGCTTCCTCTGCAAGAAAATACTTTTTTGCAGGTAAGAAATGGTGACTTAGAACTTTTGGTTTGTCTTTGCTGTCAAAATGCCGGTAGCTACATGGGCTGTATATTTCTGAAAACCTTTTTGGAACCAGTGGCTTTTCAGTTTTTTTGTGACTGCAAGCACCAGGCTAAGTGATGATGTGTGACCATGTGAGTGTATACTGTGCCCATGCTGACTGACTGCAGGTAATAATGCTTACTGGAATATAAACACTCCTTTATGAGGCATGTTAGTTTGTTGACATGCCTTTGTGTTTTACAGGGCTTAAGAACTTCCAGCCAGCCTTGTTTAAGTGTAGCCAGCTGCAGTCTGCCTCATTTTTTTATAAACCTATCTGAAATGGAATCATTAAAATTGCTTAAAAAGGAAAACTCTCCATCTGTTCTGCCTTAGCTTGGTAGCCTGTCTGAATGGAAAGAGAGGAAGCACTAGTGCTTAGTGTCGGGTGGTGGGGGGTGTTTTTTGCTATGAATTTAACACAAAGAGCTTTCCTGATTCCCAAGGAAATGGAGAATATCCTCTTATTGCACAGAGTCCTTGAGTCAGGAAACTCTCTGGAACATCTGTAGTGCTCTAGATGTGGAGCTGAGCATCCTTAGGCTAGACCTGTGTGTCAGTGGTGCAAAGACAGTGCTATTGGTCGGGTCTGAGTTAGGATTTTAGTTAGGCTTAAAAGCATGTGTTGGCATAGCAGAGGCTGTGAGTACACCAGGGCTGCATCGCTTCCTCCCTGTCCTGTAGTTTGCTAATGGCTTTTTTATTCCACGATCCCCTGTATTTGTATCAGTCCAGTGCCTGTGCTGCAGCTGTCTTCTCTATATTACTGTTATCAGTCTTACAAAAAAGTGCACTGATTTTTTTGTTTGTTAGTTTTTCCTGCTGTACTTTCATCTCAGAGCTGGGAGATAAGTCTAAAAGCAGCCATGAAGTGCACCCCTTTCTTTCCTTTTTATAATAAAATGGGGAGTCACATCCTTTTTGCACTGTGGCACATGCACAGATGATGTGTCTGCTTAATGAGTTATCTTCAATAAAGGCAGTTTTTCATCAAAGCTCGTGGCAGTGTAACTTGGAACATTTCCTTTTATTTGACTATCATGAAAATATCCTGTATCGACAAGTAGGGTAGATTTAGTCCTGTCCAGGCAGGAAGCAGTGGAATAAAACTGAGAATGCCATGTCTAGGTGTCAGAACACTGTATATTGACTGGGTGGACACAGTGCCTTTCAGTGACCAATATTGCAGGTGGTATAAATTATCTCTGAAAAAGTGTTTCTCAGGCTTTTTTTTATGGATGTTTTTGCAGGTAGACTTCTTCCAGGAGTCATAAGTCCAAGCCCAGTTGCTGCTGCAGGTATTGTAACCAGATAATTTTTGTGCTTTCTGACTTGCTCCCTCCATTTTCAGTCATAACATTTTCATCTGATAGTTAGAATTCATGTTGATGCTTGCTGATAAGAAAAATCTTAGGTTTAGCATCCTGCTGTAAGTGTGTACTGTGCTGCTGGAACACCCAGAGCAACCTCAGAGCCAGGGGCAGGACATCAAAGCTGAAGAACTAATTGGTCAGCTTACTGACCACACATAGTCTGAAGTGTTAAATTTCTGTCTGAAGTGTGGGTTTCTGTACAATACGGAGGTATTGTTTTCAGAAGGGATATAGGTGGTGATGCTTCAGTACTTTGGCGTTGTAGTCAAGCAGACTGGATGTAAGCAAATGGAAGTTGTATTCTTGGACTCTGCTCATTTCTTAAAGCTGTCTTCCTTTAAGAAGATACCTGCTGTCTTGGTAAAATAGTGACATTGAGCACACATGTGGTTCTTGTCCTGCTTTGTCATGCAAGGCTGCCCTGACAGCACTTGGTCTGGGGTTCCGTAGGTTCAACCTTAGGCTGCTGCAGCACCACCCTAGACCAAGTATTTAAATATAGTCCCACTGTAAGTCAGTTTGTCCAAGGAGTTTTGTGGGATTGTTGTTGGTTTTGCTTCTGAGGGAGTGTAGAATGGCAATGAGAAGCAGTCCACTTTTTTTCCTTTTCCACATTTAATTTTTATTTGTCAAAGGCACTTTGAGCCCACAGGTACCCATTAGGCAGGGCAATAAGGTCTTTTTTGGGGATGGTTAGACTCAGTGCATTCAGCATCCTGAAGTGGTTTGTCCTGGTTCTGGCGAGGACAGGGTTAATTTTTGCAGTAGCCAGGAGGAGGCAGGGGCTGGGCCCGGCTGGTCTCTGTTGTTGGGCTCTGGCTGTAGTGGTGAATCACCCCTGAATCCCTTGCTCACCTCTCCTGTACACTTCTGTTATGAATATTGTTACCTTGGGTGCTACCTTTGGGAGTCTGTTAATAATCACATCCAGTCTGTGGGGGCAGGAGGGAAGGATGATTTTCCCCAGCTTTTCAACCCCTTTTTCTGCTTCAGGCATGTTACAACACCTTTTGTGAATTTTGAATTCCCTTTGGATGTTAAGGAAAGCATGTTCTTGTCGCTAAGTCTGTCAGGTTTCCTCAGTGTGGTCCATACCACGGTTAGAATTAAGAAAGATATTTCTAGGGAGGTCTTGCAGAGATTTGCCCTGAGGGTGGATAGTCATGAGTGGCATGGATTGTGGGAGGGCACAGGCCAGTATTTGGAGGACTTCTCTCTTCTGATGGTTTGGAAGTTCACCTCTGAACAACTACAGAACCCTGATAAAGTGATAAAATATATGGAAGAAAAATGCTGTGGCAGTTGCAGAGAGGTGCAAAGTTTATGCAACCTGCTAGGTGGCGAAATGCTAGGGAAAAAGGTGTCCAGTGCCTGAGAGAATTAGCTGTGTTGCAGGTAATCCATAGAGATTCAAATAAAAAGCAGTCCCCTGGCCATCCAGAGGAGGTCGAGTGCACACAATCCACGTGGCAGAAGTTTGTACAGAGCGTGCTGTTGTTGTACACCAACTCATTGGCATTGATGTTAATGAAAGGAGGAGGACAAACAGGGCTTCAGGGGACAACCTGACGCTGGCAACAGGAAGATCATCTTTTTTCCTCCCTACTGACCTGCACCTCTGCTGTGGAAAGACTGTCCAACACTGTGGACAGACTTGAAAGGCTTGAACAAACCAGAGAGGAAATGTCCCATGCCCTGCTGGTGCGGACCAGAGTCTCTGCTGTTGGGATAAGTGCCACCCAGCTCGAGAGAGGGGACACGCTGTGAGGTAACCTGTGGGTTTGCCTGACCATGCATGACCATGGAGAGGATATGATGAAGTGGGATGGAAAACCCACCTCTGCCCCAGCAGCACAGGTGTTGTGTGAGTTGAGAGGGAGAACAGCCACCACAGGAAATTCTTCAAGGGTAAATGCTGCTCTAGTTTCCTGGCAGAACAGGAGGGCTGATGTTACTTCCCATCCTCCTGAAGGGACCTGCAGTTCCTATTTACAACAAGTGAGCAATGAGTGCTATGACCAGAATTAGAGGTGCCCTGCCTCCAGCCAGGTGGACAGCTGGATCTACTGGACTGTGTGGATGCCATGGCCTGGCACATCAGACCCACAGGAGCATAAGGCTTTAGTTGACACTGGTGCACAGTGTGCCCCGATGCTATCAAGATACGTAGGGGCAGAATCCATCTCTTATTTCTAGGCTCACAGGGGGATCCCAACAGCTGACTGTACTGGAAGTTGAAGTGAGTTTGACAGGGAATGTGTTGTAAAAACACCCCCTTGTGACTGCCCCCGAGGCCCCATCTGTCCCCAGAAGGGCATTTCTGGGCTTTTGGGATAGCTGCTGTGGAGACAGAGGAAATTAGGCAGTTGTATACCTTACCTGGTCTTTGAGAGGACCCCTCTGCTGTGGGACTGCTGAGGGTTGAAGAACAACAGTTACCAATTGCTACCACAGCAGTGCAACGTCGGCAGCACCGCATGAACTGGGACTCTGTGACCCCCAGCCAGGACGTGATCTGTGAACTGGAGACCGAGGGAGTGGTCAGGAAGACTTTCTCCCCCTTTAACAGTCCTGTATGGCCAGTGTGTAAGTCCAGTGGAGACTGACAGTGGACTGTCATGGCCTGAATGAAGTCACACCACCACTGAGCACCGCTGTGCGGACATGCTGGAGCTTCAGTACGAGCTGGAGTCCGAGGCAGTCCAGTGGTGCCACTATCAGCATTGCTAATGGGTTCTTCTCCATTCCCTTGGCAGCAGAGTGCAGGCCACAGTTTGCTTTTACTCGGAGGGGTGTGCAGTACACCTGGAACCAACTGCCCCAGGGCTGGAAACACAGCCCCACCATTTGCCATGGACTGATCCAGACTGCACTGGAAAAGGGTGAGGCTCCAGAAACTTACAGTACATTGATGACATCATCATGTGGGGCAACATGGCAGAGGCAGTTTTTGGAGAAAGGGGAGAAGATAATCCAAATCCTTCTGAAGGCCAGTTTTACTATAAAGTCAAGGAACCTGCCCAGGAAATTCAGTTTTTAGGAGTAAAATGGCAAGATGGTCTTTGTCGGATGACAGTGGACGTGGTCATCAAAATAGCAGTTGTGTCCCTACCAACCAGCAAGGAGGAAACACAGGCTTTCCTGGGCTCTGTGGGTTTTTGGAGGATGCGTATTCCAGATTACAGTCAGATTGTCAGCCGTCTCTATCTAGTGACCTAGAAGAAGAAGGATTTTAGATGGGGTCCTGAACAACAGCAAGCTTTTGAACAAATTAAACAGGAGGTTGCTCATGCAGTAGCCCTTGGGTCAGTCAGGACAGGGCAAGATATGAAAAATGTGCTCTACACTGCAGCTGGGAAGGATGGTCTTTCCTGGAGTGTCTGACAAAAAGTACCTGGGGGCATTCAAGGATGACCCTCGGCGTTCTGGAGTCAGAGCTACAAATGATCTGAGGCCTGCTACACCCCAACTGAAGAAGAGATCCTGGCAGCTCCTGAAGGGGATTTTGCTGTTTTCCAAGTGATTGGCACTGAAGCACAGCTTCTTCTGGCACCCTGAGGGCCAGTGCTGGGCTGGGTGTTCAAAGGGAAAGTCCCCTTGGTTGCCGAATGACACTACCACTGTGTGCCATAACTCCCATGGACAATGAGGATGGACTGCTCCAGGTACATCAGCTGTGAGCTCCTACTGCAGCCTGACCCAGCCAACAGCACCCCAGCCCTCCTGGCCTGGAAGACATCTAGGAGGTGTAGACCTCACCATCGTGGGCTGAATGAACTCAGCAGACATCTTGGAGGGACTGCCATTGACTGTGGAAATGCTGCCCATACTTGTACATGTGTGTGTGTGTATATATATATTTAGAAGGTGTAGGATTTGTGCATGATGTAGATGGTATAGAATAAGGGATGGATAATGTCCTGGTTCTGGCCAGGACAGGGTTAATTTCTGCAGTAGACAGGAGGTGGCATGGCCAGGACCTGGAGGTGTATCTGTACCACCTGCTGTTATTTTCTGGGTTGGCATGGCTGGGAAGGGAACATTCACATGTGAATTGCTCACCTCTCGTGTACACTTTTGTTATGAATATTGTTTCTGTTACTGTTTGTTTTCTTATTTCATTGCTGCTTCCAGTAAATTGTTCTTACCTCAACCTGTGATCTTTACCTTTTGTGCCTCTGACTCTGTCCAGCCGCTGCAGGGGATGGGGAGCAGGAGGGGTGAGTGAGTGAGTGGCACATGGTTTGGAGTGGTTTCAGTGGGAACACTAACTTGGACAATACCATTCCTAAACCATGACAGGTTCTCTACAGCTTCAGTTAGGTAGAAACCAGGAGAAATGGCATTGGAGTGCCCAATCTGCAGCCTAAATTGGGCTTCTGGGAACAATTCAGGTGGCTGTTTGTGCCACTCCTGCCTGTGTGTATTGAGAGGAATTGGATTTATGGATGTTCTGGAGAAACTCTTTTGGTTCGTTTCTTGTATGAGCAAAACACGGCTCCTTCTGCCACAGGATGAATGTAGTTAATCCAGCTGAGGTTGTGTTTGTTACCAGGAGAGGACTGCTTAGTTAATGGGTAGTTAGTTACTACTGCAGTACCTGGTGCAGTAGAGTAGGAGTAATGGTAAAGTTACAGGTGACTTTTATTTGACAAAGGGTAAATAGATGATGGAGAAATTTGATATGGGTGTGCACAGGGAGTATCTGTGTGTCTGTAAGGGTCTCTTAAGTTTCTCTCTAATCTGGATCACAGCAGCCTCCTGACCTGTAATGAAGTACTTCCACATCAAATTCATGTTTTAGAGGTGTTATTCTGTTATTGGGATATTGTTGACTGTAGAGAAAATATTTTTCTTAACTATGAACTACTTTTAGTCTCAGAAATCACATGACTTATTTTTCCTTCCCTTTAGTTGTTCATCAGTGTTTGGAATGTTTGTGGCCACATAAACAAGTTTCCTCTAGGTGAGTATAAGCACAGATCCTTGGTTTTGTTAATTGTAGCTTTTCTTTAAGCCTTTGAAGTTTTGCTTTAAAATTGAGGTCTTTCATAATTCTTGCAGAGCTGCTCTGGGTAATATTTATCTACATTAAATTCTTACATTCTTAAAGACTGCGCATTTTCAGTTGGAGGAAAAATGGGAGTCTCTTTAAAGTAGGTTTCCATTAGTGTTGCTTTATTTAAGGAAAAACTTGCTTTATTTCATGTGACTCAAACCTTTTTTCAAAGTGTTTTTGTTTGTTTGGTGTTTAGGAATGTTTGTCTTTTACCTTTAGTGTGTTACAGGGAAAAAAAGGGGAAACCAGGACAGCTAAATAGGACATGATCAAATGACTGAAAAGAATTATTTTCAGTAATTTGTATTTATTTCTTTAATTGCACTTGGTAATTCAAATCGATTTTATTATAGGAAATATTTTTTTCTGTTCTGCTAAATTGCTCATATTCATAATTTCTGCTTCCATTTTGGTCTGTTGCAGTTTTCTCAACCAATTTGAACTGAGCACAGTTACATGAAATGTTGCTGAGGGCATGAAAATTACATTCTCTGCGTCCTGTAATCTTAGGGAGAGTGTGAGATCTTGCTCTGGGGAGGGTCAGTCATGTAACACCTTTTCAGTTTTGTCACTGAGCACTTTGAGAAAGTCTTGGTTTCTGCCTGAGGAGGAGAGCAAATGTAGATTTTTACTGGTGTTAGTTCTGTTAACCTGCACGTATAAACTAGAGGAAAAGTAGGAGTCTGAAATCCAGTCTGGTTTACGCTTTCAGGGAATGTTTCAGTGTTGTACAGCATTCTTATTGTGGAAATACTAAGTGTCAGTTCAGGAGCCAGTGTCAGTGGTGAGTGGCTCAGAGTTTGCCTGTGTAGTTGTAAATTGAATCTGGGAAGCTTTTAAAGCAAGAAATGAGTGCTGGTGAAGATCTAGTTGAGGATCTTACATTTTGCAAATAAGAACTGCATATACTCCAGTGTCGTGTCTGAAATGTGTCTTTTGAATAGGAAAAGGGAGGTGATGCAGTATTCCTTGGAATTTGTTCCAGTGTCAGAAGGTCTTCCTGCCCAGTTTGAATCTTTATTATTTCTTCTCCTGTTGCATTAAAAAACAAACAAACAAACAAACCCCAACAAAAAACCAACCCAAAGCCAAAAACTTCACTAGAGATGTGAGGCATTGTGGTTTGAAACAGTGTGAAGGACATCATCTGATGTCCTGAAACAGAGTCACCTGGCTGTGCAATGGTACCCAAACAGAATGGGCAGGAATGTAGACATCCTTGGATGGATAGCCTACCCCAAGCTGTTCTTGGGGTAATGCTTTTAACAGGTTTAATATCTGGGTTTGTGTGTAGGGTCAAATACAGTGAGGCATACTTCATGGTAGCAGTGCTGCAGTAGTCGAAACCTGGTAAGCAGAGGTTGTTTTGTGCACAGGCAATAAAGGCTGTTGCAATCAGCTTCCCAAGTCAGTGCCAATACAGTTTGTGGTGTTTAAGTGTTTGTGAGACTTGCACATAGTCTTCCTAAGATGCCATGAGGATTGTATAATATAATGGTGTCTGTAGATCCTGTTTTGCAGTCTGGCATCATGGCTTTTCTCCTGTAGGTGTGTGGGTTCAGCACAGCATGGCTGTGGCCATCCACCTGCAGGGTGTTCCGACTGCAGTGGGGACCATGCACTGCTCTGGAGTCCGTTCCCCCAGGGGGTGGGCGTATTGTAGGGGTAAGGCTTTGTTTTACCACTGATGGAGGTGTGAGTCTGGTGTCATGTGTGCAGATAATATGAGTAAAAGGTCAAAACTGACTATTGCAGAGCAAAAAAAGCCCTGATGTTCAAAACGTGAATGGACTTAGTCCTAGGCAGTTTCATACTGGGCATGTGGGTATGCCAGCAGATTTGGAACACTGGGGAGGATGGCAGAGTGAGCTTAGGCTTTGTGGGAATCAACTGCAAATGTGTTTTGTCCTAGAAGGAGTCAAAATAAGCTTGTGTTGCTTGTATAGGAAGGGCAGTGCTGCCTGCAGTACCCAGGGCGGTTCCACGTGTGCTGCATCTCCAGGGAACACAGGACAATCTCTGGCTAGTTGCTTTTACTCCCTGGTTTTGCTACTGCTTTTTATTACTGTCCTACCAGGTAGTCCTGCTGAATCACCACTGAGGTGCTGAGTGCCTCATAGGAACTGGAGCTTACCATCCAGAATAAAACTGAAATTTTCAATGCAAAGTAGTTCTATATTTATGCAAACTGTTGAAGTTTACTGTTCTCCTTTATCAAGTTTGAGAACTATATTTGTTTTTTCATGGAGTTCCTCTTTTTTTCTCTCTATTGTATCCTTATGACAGAGGGAGGGAAATCCCTGGGTTTGGTGTGGATGGACAAAAAGAATGAAGGAGATAAGAGGCTGAACTGGGGGAGGGAACTGCATTTCTTCTGAGCTGCTTATGAAGCATTGGATTGAGACCATACAAAATTTTAAAGTGGGACTGATTTCAAGGCAGAGCTTTTGGTGTGATGCTACGTAAGGAATGTTTTAATCACTCAGCAGGCATTTGGAAAACAGTCTTTGCCAAGGTAGGTGTGGTTTGGAAGAGGCTGCAGTGATTCTGCAGTTTCCAGAGAGAAAACAGTAGAGGCTGTTATTAGTGAGAGTTTGCCATAACTTCCTGGGTTTGCTCTATATGATAATATGAAACATTTCTTCAGTTTCCAGAGGAACCCTCTTTTATTGGAATTTGGTGATTTGTCAGGTTTGGGGCTTGGCACTGACAGCCTAAAGCTGGAGAGAGTAAGAACAGCTACAGGTGTGCGGGGCCTGCACTGTTAGCAGAGCAGAAAGCTTGTTTTAGAAGTCAAAAATTGTGACCCCTGAAGGGATCAATATTAATGTAAGCGTGTTCTCTTCTGCATTGCCCTGACATAAACATGCTGTCTGACTGGTACCTCGAAGTATCTGAATACTTGACTAGCCTTCAAAAGTTAAATTCCCTCACGGTGACTTTTTGATGGGGAAGAAAAGACTTACCCTTGTAGATTTAGAAACATTTGTGTTGGATGTAGTGACTTGTCTAAACCCTCAAGTGTTTTTTCCTGAAACAGATCTAATCTTTATAGTGAAATAAGTTTTGGAGAAAATCCATACAGTTCTCAGGGTAGGCTGAGTGACTACCCCTTGTTTTAATCATGGTCTTGAGCACACAAGAAAAATGTATTCTCAGAGTTACCAGAGTGGAGAGCCTGCTTGTGTCCCATTTTAGGTACCAAGTCAGTACAAATTGATTTTCTGATGAAGAAAATTTTAGAAGAGATGTTTTGGTGAAGTGTTCTTATTTCCAAGTTGTAGCTATGGCTGTGTGGGGTTGTTGGTTAACCTCTTTTAACATGGTTTCAGGTTTTTAAGTAGGCTTTGCAGGAGAGGACAGAGGCTGAAACATAACATCTCCAAGTAGAGGCAAGTCCCTGTGTTCAGTGCTGGCTCCCTGGGCAGTGAGGTTCTGCACGTGGTCGGGGTCACGCTGCTGAAGTGCCGGTTGGCGGTTGGCGTTGCCTCTTGCTCTGGTTTGTGCAGAGCCATGAGATGGCTCCCAGGGAAGGTCGGATCTCCTGGTTTCAGTCTTGCCCTAAGGCCATGTGTTTCAGGGTGAAATGGTTCACATCCTCCAATGAGTAATTTCTCTCATGTGATGTTCTACCAAGCATGTCTGGTTGAGGAAGCTGTTCCTGCCATGGGCTGCCAGTGGAAAAGCCAGCCTGCTTTCATGGCACGCTCGTCACGAGGACTGCTGGGTCATAGTGCACACCAGTGCTAGGATGTGAGAGAGAACCCAAAGCAGCCCAAGTTTCCTAACTTGGGAGGGGAGAGGAAAGAAGACTTTGGAGGAGGGGGTAGTGATGTGAGATTTTTGCCCGTAGAGGTTTTTCCTCTCTTTCAGCTTTGTGGTCAGCTGCCATGTAACAAGCTTATCCAGGCTGGTGAAGTGCAGTGTGTGTGTGCTGTGACTAATGCTGGTCAATGTTAGCTGACTCTAGCTGTGTTCAGATTTTTTTCATGGAATCTGTAGCTTCTGTAAATATGATTAAATGGCATTGGCTGTTTTATCAGATTTTCTTTTAATTGTGATACTTGTATTTTTTTAAATATTTGACCGAAACTATAGTAAGACCTTCCTCACCAAACTTGATGTATTTATATAGGCCCTACTGTGTAAGATCCTGTTTCCAAAGTCAGGAGAGGTGTGTGCTCCTCTCCAGCTCCATGTGGGTGAGCTGAGCTGAGTCCCCTGTGTCCAGGTGGCAGCTCTTACCGAAGGAGACCACTGCCATTGCTTCTGGGAGTACGTTGGCTTGCCATGTCCCTCCTTAGTTAAAAAAAAAATATGGGAAAGAATCATCTTGCAGATGTCATTTCTTCCACAAGTGTTAAGCAAAATGTGTCTGCTCCACATTTGGAGGCATGAAGTTCCATCGCTAGCCTAAGAAAGGGGTATTTTTATGATGTAAATCTGCAGAAAAAATAGTGGATGTTTGAGTTGTGGGTGGATAAAACACTTAAAAATAAAATGTAACTTTGCACATGCTGCTTAGATTTCCTTTTTGTTTTAATTATTACATTCTAATGCAAAATAAACTGTAAAATCCCAGCCATCCTAACTTTTTCCTGATTACCTTTCCCAAATAAAAGTTACGGACTCCCGCTCCAACCTTTAGAAGACTGGGCTGATTCAGATCCATGCTGTGTGAACTTAGTCTGTTATCAGATGCTCCAGAAAAGTAACTTTCAGTTCCTAGGTGGCTAGAATGTTTTATCTTTTGGTGTGAATTAAGCTTACAGGCAGTAGCATTTTTTTCCCATCCCCTGGCAGGCTGCTTTAACAGAGGTGAGGATCAGTCTAAAAGCAGTGCTTTAGAGGAAGGCAGCAGAGGAGCTTTTGGTGGAGAGGTTTCTTTGCAGTGTGGTGGTTGTATGGAGGTGGTTGGGCTGCCTCTGTGGCCAGGCCTTGGCAAATGGCCTGGCTTACAAAGTGTGGTGAAGGAGTAGCTTTTCCCTACCATAGCAGCTTTATGACTTTCCTAAATATCTTTGGTTTCTGAACCACACTTGAACTTAGAGTAGTTCTTCACAATGTCAATCCTTTCATAGATGCAGCTCAGTTGATGCCATTGCTGTTTATGCCCTGTGTGAGCCAGAGTGCTGCTGCTTATTTGTGTGCATGTTCCTCGTTCTTGTAGTGTAAGACCGGATGGTTTCTTATTTTAACTTGCATCCGTTTTGTCCATCTTTAATGGAATCTTGAAGATACAGCCTTACTGTAGGGATGATGCTACTGAATAAAACTTACTTGTGATTTTTTGAATCTTGTGAGCTTGAAGACTGCAGGAATGGATGATGATTTGTATCTTCTAATTGTGGGGAATGACTGACAAAAATTCAGGAAAAATAACACCTGAGCAGGCTTTCCACTAAATGTACTTTGAAAGAAATTACTTTGGCAAGATTTCTTAAACTTCTGTATTAACTGTTGGAAACAAATCTTAATGAAGACTATTTATATTTTCCGGTTAAAATGGTGGAGGAGTCGGATGAAAGCAATGCAAATATGCAAACAGTATAGACAGTCTTCTAAAATTGGTTAAAGAAACGACGTATTTCTGATGTCTTTGAACTCTATTGCACTTGTAGTGATGAAGTGACCTAGTGTTCTGGAGTGTTTCACTGTTGTGGTAGCTGTTGAAAGATTGTCATTGTGTTTGTTTTTGCCCACTTCCTGTTTACTGGATTCCTTGTTTTCATCAAAACCGGGAGGGGGGAGAGAATATTACGAAACTTCTATCTCAGTTATGAATAAACATTGGGTTGCATGGTTCTTAATTGACCTGAAACTTGGACTGATGGACAGAGGTTGAGCTTCACTCTTTCATGGTCCAGTAGCTGCCATTTTGAACACATTTTTGGAATGATTCTGCACACTGTCACTTGGGAAGCCTTGTTTAAGACATAATTGCCCCCATTACTTTCTGCAAACCAAAATTACAGCAGTCCCTTAACATCTAGCTTCTGGGAATTATAGTGCATAAGCTTATTTTGTATATGTCTTGATTAGTGATTGATATTTAATTGCATTTTTCAGGGGAATAAAATCAGCAGTGTTGATATTACAAAATGACAAAACATCCTCCGAATAGAAGAGGGATCAACTTTGAGGTGGGAGCCCAGTTGGAAGCCCGTGACAGATTAAAAAACTGGTATTTTTTTAAAACCATTCATATTATATTAACTTTAAGCCTTTAATATCTTAAACATTTTGTATTGGTACAATATTTAGAGTCCTAGTCATTGGTTTGTAGGAAAGTAGTTAATTCATAAAAGTTTGTATACCAGTGGTTGAAATGGGAGATAGATGTTGATGTGTTGTGCTGGCCCTTGAGAAGTGTCTGGTGCTGTGTCTGGGAATAGGGCTGCTCCAAAATCTAGTTGGACTTCACACTCTTCTTCTCCTGAATTCACCCTTCAAGTTCTGTGCTGTACACAGACTGCAGAGCAGATGTTATGGAAGAATAAATTCTTTGCAGTAAAAAATACCCAAGGCAGTTCCTCACTGCTTCCTTTCCCAGTGCTGTTGTGAATTCATAGGCTTTAAAGTCTGATTGAATGTAGGGACCTGTGCTCCTGTGAGGGTGGGTGGTGGGGAAACATATTCTACTCTAACAAAGTCTGCTCTGGAGCCTGTGTTGCAACCCCCATCTGTGACAAAAAACACTTTCCTTGACTAACCACTGCAGTAGGAAGACAGAAAAGGGCCTAAAAGCTACTTGGGCTAACTTTGAACTTTGTCCATTTCTGGTAGTCAGCTCAAAACTTGGCATTTAGTAATTCTCAGTGAATGAGGCATGCAATGAAAATTGTTAGAGTCAAAAGACCTCCTACAAGAAATAATTTGGCTTTAGCTCCTGTAGATAACTTCTCTTCCCAGAAATCAGTTATAGTTGACCTTTATTGAGGAGTCTGTGTGAGACATGACTGTACTTATGGCTCTGGGACCTGCCAATAGGCTAAGTGTGCAAAGCCAGTGTTGAAAACCATGTGGACATCTCAGAAGGATGGAGCACTGCCTTAGACATAGGGGATTTGTTCCAAAATATTCTGGTTGCATGCAGAGTATTTCTCTATTTTACGGGTACAGGGGGATTGGCGTTGTGAAAATGAGTAAACGTAGCTCTTTCCATAAAGAACATGAGTATGAACACTAAATCATATTTACATGTTAATTTGGCTTACCTGTGTAACCCAGAGTTGCATAGGTAAGCACTGCTCTGAATCTGCCTGCATCTTTGGTATTCTTGAATTTTGTTTATTCAGTAAAAAACAAGCAGTCAGGCCTACACAAATGAGATCTCTTAGCCTGTCTCTGCTGTAGGCTGATTAAAGATGCAGTTTGGTATAGCTGGTGTTTGAGGAAGGCTAATAACTCGTGTCCATGACTGTTATCCTTCTGACATGTTTGCACAGCCACTGTCTGAGTATGGGTGTACACGGCTCTTGCATGGGAAAACTTTGGGGGGAATTCAACAACCTGCTTTCCACATAATCCTTGGCCTAAATTTGAATTTTGGATATGCTGAATGTCCAAAACCAAACCATGTTCTTTGGGTTTTGGAAACACTTGATTTTAAATGGCTTGTCTTACACGGAGTGCTTTGCAGCTCTGATGTTACAGCTTAGTTATGAACTCTCCAGTTGTGAAAACTTTCATTTGCTTGCTAAGCTTTGAAACCTGGGTTGTGTGTATTTCTGTTTCCAGGGTTTCTGAACCGTAATTTGTGAGAGCTGGGGGCTTATTTTCTCTGAGCAAAAATATCAGTGGTGTCAGGCTGACACAACTCCTTGGTGTGGATTTGTAGAGGACAGCAGACTGCTCTTTCCCCTGCCGTGTTCACCTGCCCCTGTGTGACCACAGCCACCCCATGGTGTGGTTACAGAACTTTGTTTGCTGACACTTACTTTTCCCAGTGCTAGACCTTTGGAGGTTTAATTCTCCTGTTTGGTCAGAGGGCTTTGATTTCTGTGCTCAGTACCAAACACAGCTGTCAGTTCATGGGCCACTACTGCTGCTCAAATGGCAGTGGTGCTTTGGGAAGTACTTAATTTCAGAGCCCAATGCACCTCCCTTTTCATGGCAGTGACTTGTGCCCTGAATTGCTAGTTCAGTACTTCGAGGGTGTTTGGATGTGATGTCAGCCCTACTGAAGAAGAGCAGACTGTGTGTGTGCCAGCAGAGTAGTCAGTGTGGGGTCTGCTCCTTGCCAGAGTGCAAAGTGAGTGTTGCAGCTGTAGAGCTCATATTGGAGGTTGCTGTGCTGTATTTGGAATTGCAGCATATTGGAAGTGCACTTCACTCCCTGGTGCAGTTGCCTGTCACCTCCTATACTCAAACTCCAGGGAGTACAGTGAGTACTTCTGATGCTTAGCTTAGTTTTTAGGGCTTGGGTTGATGCATCAGAGTTGTCATGAAAGACTCGTGACAGTGTCTGTTGACCTCAAGGTGCTAAAGGAGGAGAGCTCTGGCCATATGGAGGTGCCCCTGTGCATGCTGGAAGGTCTCCTAGTACACAGTGCTGGAGTTAAGAGGGTGGAGGAGTGAGACTGCTCCAGTAGGACAGTCCTGCATGGACAGATCCCAAAGGGGGTTACTGTAGTGATGGACATGGACACGCTGTCCTGGCTGAATTGATTTCCTGAAACCTTTTACATAGGATCATTTAAACTCTTCAGTGCTTGCTGGCTGCATCCTCTCTTACTAAGAAGACAACTGCACTGGTTACCTGTAGCAGGCAAATAATACCAATGTTACCTTATCCTAATGACACCTCACAAGTTTTTCTGTCTGTTGTCTGAGTGAAATGGATATGAAGAGACTTTTGATTCTGTTTAGGGCTCTTGAGTGTTGAAACCAGATTAGTATTGTGAGAGTGTGGTGTACCCTGTTAAGATTTAGATTGTCAGTCCCACGAGTTTAATTGTTCATGCTGTCAGGAGTTGCGCTCAGTACTTGAAATGATGAACCCCCATGGCTGTTGTCCTTTGCAGTACTGGTTCTTCCTTTCCTCTCTGCGTTGCCTTGACTGCACTAAACTTGTCCCTTCCCGGCTCCAAGGGAGTGGGAGTTAATAACAATTCTGTTTTGGTATATAGGAAAGAAGAATGGAGATAAACTAGTCCAGGGAATTTCCAGATGTTTACCTCTTCCCAGAGGAGGGTAGTTTTACATTTGCGTCTGCCATAAACGCATTTTCACACTGTTTGCTGTGCTTTGACAGCCATGGTCTGAAGTGGCCAGTCATTGCTGACTGTGATCTATTGAGAGTTACGCTCTTTGAGTTTTTGATTGTCACTTGGGTTCTTACAAAACTAATGCCAGCAATTTGGGCATCTTAAAAGGTTTTCCCTTACTGTTTAGCCAGTTCCTAAAGCCTTGAAAGGTAGAGCTCCCCAATCCTTTCAAATTGAACTGGAAAACTGCTTGTTTTGCCCTCCCAGTAAATTGCAAGAAGTCATCTCTGATTTCAACTTGTTTTTCACAGTGTTTTAGATAAATATTCAAATCAGTACCAGTTGGGGATTTCTTACCCAGGATCAGTTAGCTGCCTTGAATACCCATTGAGTCAGCTGAATGCTTCCTTTGTGGTTTGGGGGAGGATGTGTTGGGCCGCCCTGGACACATGGCTTGTACTCTCTTTTAGGCCTTAGCCAGGCTTCAGCTATTGGCCTTTCACTCTGTGTGTCCTCCCAGAGTATGTTGTTTTTGATAAACAAGCCTGAGTTTAAGTTACCTCTACCCCTTGACATGTTCACAGGCCTTTTGGAGGATGTGTATGGATGTGCTCTGTTACTCTTCTGTAGAGATGAGGGAACACTTGTCCCTCCTGACACGGTGTGCTTGCTCAGTGCTGTGAAGGGGTGCAGGTGTGGGAGGAAGGAAGCTTGCACTGTCAGTGTGTGGTGCTCAGGGCTGTTGGGAATTTGTGAACCTTTCTGCTTTGTTTTGAAGCTGCCAGTGCTGTCATCTGAAAGGAAGGTGGTATTGGGGAGGGGACTGTCAGAGTTCATGGACAGATTTAGCACAGGTTCTAGCAGGTTACTATTCCAATCGAGAGCACTGAACAGACATTAGCTGATGTTCATTGCTTCAGAAAGAGAAGATTTGTTGAGGCTTTGCAGCATGTTCTCCTGGGAGCTCTAGTTCAACCACACTAACTCAGCCAAGCTGAAATTTGGTCTCACTGCCAGGTATGTTTTTCTTGATGGTCTGGACTCCCATCAAGGAGTCTTTAGAAGGTGAGGTGGGATAAGTGCAGATGGCACTGGTGTGTGGTTCTGGGATGATGGTTCTGGAGGAGAAGGTTCTCCTTTTTACCCCACATGAAGTGGGGAACAGTCTTGCACCGTGGACTTAGTTGGCTCTTGTCACTTGGGCTTGTCTCTCCTCAGTGGGAGACAGTGAATTGTGTTTACCAGAGATAGTTATTTGCATGAAAGGGATTATCTTGATACTGAGTCAGTACTCTGTCATTTCTATCAGCTTCCCTCTTCATCTTTGAGAACTAGACAAGTCCCAGGCCCACTGCAGTCCCTATGGTTACTCTCTTATTGAGAGGACCTGAGATTTCCTACCTGGTTTTGCTGCACTCAGACTGTAGGGAATGGGATACTGATTTTTGTCATTACCTGTACTTAGTGATATTCAAAACCAACCTATATTTAGTGGAACTACTTTGTGACTCTAACTATTGCCCCCTCATGAACTTGTGCAGGGCAGTGCTTCAGGTCACCTAAATATGAAACACCTTGACTGTCACATGAAGGAAGTTGCTTCTTTTCTAGGAACCTGGTAGTGAGTTAGAGATGTCCCTGCCATGAGTATCTTCCATTTCACTTCCTCTTCTCCACAGCCTTTGAGGCATGTGTTTTGGCAATACACTGGGATGAACTAATGGCATGGTTTGAGGCATGTGGCACTGAGTGTTAAGCAGGGCCTTAGTCTGTGGTTGCAGTGTAAGTGTCTAGTGTGGCTTATTTGTATCTCTTTCTAAACAAATCATGACTGGATGTGTCTCACATCTGCTGGAGGATTTCAGTTGTAGGTAGCTTTGCTTTTCCTGTGTGTAGGTAGGGTTGTAGAATGGTAGCCTGGGTTGCGTTTAAGTCTTCATTCTGGCGTATCTGGGCTTTATTGGGTAGTATCAGTCTCCTTTTGAGATGCCACTTCTTTCTAACCACTTGTTCTATCTTCTAAGTGTGGTTTACCAGGTAAAGAATACTTGTGGATTTGGGTTTTGTCTTCAGCCCTTTGTTCAGAGTTCACTGAGGCCTTGCCTTTCTTTCAAAATACTGAAAACACCAACAAGTGGAAATTTTCTCCTGGTGTTATTGTGGAGAGGAAAACATTGGTACTTGGGATGTTATCTTCAGCTGGGGTAGTGAAATATGCTGTGATTCTGAAATACTTGTTGAAGTTACAAATTACCAATGCAATTTAAAGAAATACAGAGTTTACAAAGTCTTCCTGATCAGAAACATTTGAATTTGACTCATCTCAGTTTCCTCTACTTCTGAGAGATTTATGTTTAAAATCCCAGGACTTTGCAGATGAAATTTAACTTTGAGAATTTAAAACTTAGATTAGGTTTAGTGTGCCTGCTGGGCTTTTGCTGTTGCACTGGGAAGATGATTCATGATGCCTGTTGATGGATATCTGGGAGAAGTGAGTGCATTGACCCCCAGGTGTTATTCTTGATAAGAATGAGCTAAAGCTGTTAGTTTTGTAAAATGTGAAATATCTAGGTGTAGGGAATGTTTTTCTGACTTTTGGATCTCTAGTTACATTTCTTTTTCCACCCCAGACTAAGAACTCCTTAGTTGTCTCCTTTTGCTGCAGCCAACGTTTGCCTTTGCTGTTCAGTTTGGGGTTTGTTCTGTGCTTTGCTCAGTCATTTTGTAGCATCTTTATTGCTTATACAATTGATACATCAAATTAATAATAAGACTGAAGAAGCTAAACCAAGCTCTATTTGTACGAAGTGTCTGACACAGCTTACCTTACTCTTAATTAAAGTATTTTAATCTACCTTTGACCAGGTATCCAGCTCACATTGAAGAAATTGATTATGAAGAGGGAAAAGTACTGATCCATTTCAAACGCTGGAACCATAGATATGATGAATGGTTTTGCTGGGACAGTCCTTATTTGCGTCCCTTAGAGAAAATACAGTTAAGAAAAGAAGGATTGCATGAGGAAGAAGGCTGTGCAGTAAGTAGAACTTACAGGACATTTGAGTATGTAGCAGTTTAATGTGTGGTTTCTTTTAAATATTGGAAGGCTGATAATTGTAATGTTTTAATGAAGTTATATGTTTCAGTAATTCTCAGATGAAGACACTTTTGACTCCTGTCTTGCAGGGGTTTCACATCAATGACCAGGTGTTGGCGTGCTGGTCTGACTGTCGCTTCTATCCGGCCAAGGTTACTTCTGTTAACAAAGATGGTAAGGACTTGTTTCTGGTTTTTGATGGTTGTTAGTAATGTATGTCTAATTGTGTTGGGACCTCTTTGCTTAGGTGGAAAGGTAGTACAGCAGACAGAAGACAACTGTGGGAAATTGTATTTTCAATTATGTGTTCGTCTGCCATCAACTTTTTCAGCCTCTTATCCTGTTTGTGAGATAAAACCTTTCTGCTGGGATATCCAGTCAGTAATTTTTTTAAGTATATATTTGAGAGAAATTATTCCTTAAGTTTGTTGTCAAGAGATACATGTAACTGCAATAAAACTAGTGTCAGAGCTGCAAAAGCCCTTTAAAAACCAGAGGGAATGTGGAGAGGAACCATGAAGGACTTATTCTAGTGCTGGGCTTACTTTAGGTTGACTGTGTTATAAGATCAAGGAGAAAAAGGCTGTGTAATTATGTATCAGAATATTCCACCAAGAAAATTTTGGAATTTTTTGAATAAAGTGCATCTAAGGAGCAACTCTATAAAGATTAGACATGCACCTTTATTCTGACCAGAGTTATTTTGGGTGACTTTGCCGAGTCTCCTTTATTTGGCCTGTGATGGGAGCTCTGCTGTTGAGGGTTCTAATGACATAGATAAAGCACCTTTTGTCTAGAGCTAAGTATTCAGCTGGAGTATTGGACCTGGTAGGAAATACTCCGTTAAATAACTTCTGATCTTTGAACTCATGCTTTATTTTCATATTTTAGGTACTTACACTGTGAAGTTTTATGATGGTGTAGTTCAGACAGTCAAGAACATTCATGTCAAAGCTTTTTCCAAAGATCAGGTAGGTATTGTGCTTGTGCTGCTAGTGTATTCCAAGATGAACAGTTCAGGTGGCTGGATCTGATGAATTATAAAACATGAAATGAATGAAACGCCCTTATTGCTAAAATACAGTATGTCTGAAATGAAGTGTCTTAAAATGAAGAGGTTATGTGAATCTTTCTGGTGTGATTTCCAAAGCTCTTGGGTTCAGGTTCTTTAAGTGCACCTCTTGAACTAAAGAAGTCATTGACATTAGTTTATGTATGCCTTAAAAATAAAGGGATGAAAATTGTGGAGGGGGCAGAAACTGTTCTTTCCCAAAGTAACTACTTAATTGTCCTGAGACTTTTTTTAAGAAACGTGGCTATTAATCTTTCACCTCACAACTTTGAGAAAATAAGCTTTTTTTAACTATTCCTTGTTCTACTTCTGTGGTTTGGCTGTTCTACCAACCTTCACCTGCTCAGTGTGGTGGGTTCAGCCTTCAGCTCATGATGGAAAGTAGTAGTAAATCATTATATCAAAAAAAAAAAATTTGTCCTGCTTGTGGTGAGAAGGAAGAAATACTGCTTTGTACATTGATTTTCATGTGTGAGCACTCTGTAGGAAAGGCTGACAAATTCTAGTCTTGAGTAACTTGGTCAAAGCTTCTTAAGTACCTGCTTCAGAATAATTTTCATTACAGGGAGGGCTTAAAAGTTTTAGATCTTTCATCAGCTGTAACCTGTGGTTTTTTTGTCATGCCCTCTGCTTTTAGTTTTCTGAAACTTGTTTGAGCAAAGGAATCGACTCTGTCTCCCCAGCACAAGTGTTAAATACAGATCCCAGGAGTGAATTATCAGTGATAGAATTTGAATTTGTCACTGTTGTGAGGAGGTGTGCCATTCCTTGGAGGTCTCCAGATTTCTGTATCTGCTAGGCTGAGAGGGAAAACTATTTCAGATTTGCCACAAAGTGCCCTTAGTAGCTTTTAAATGGTTATTGTGGTGCCAGGTTGAAGGTTGACTAATACTCACAAGGGAACTACCTGCATAATCTTCATTGCCATGAGAAATGTTTCCACTGTATTTAGCATTAAATAGATGAAGTTGAACAATCTGAAGAAAGATTCTGCATAAGAAAGCCAAAATATTTTATGTTTCCTTCGAGGAGTTTCATGTTTCTGCATAGCTCTGGAAAGTTTTTGAAAGGAGCTGAAGGAGTTGGGGTTTTTTCTCCTTTTAACCATTGACCAGATTTCTCAGTCTAAGAGAATCTCTTTAAGTTATGCTAGAACATTGTTTCTGTCCTTTAGCATAAAGCAGTATAAAGTGAGAGTTTCCTAGTGAGCTCTGTTTACACAACCAGAAGTAAAGTTTAAAAAAAAAAATCCTTGAGCCACTGGAGAGCTCAGGATTTGGATACGAGTGTGAGTTAGGTGAGTGTAGGTTCAGGTACAGCAGCGTGTTGGACGTGGAGGGGAAGGTGTCTCGCTCTGTTCTTCAGGAGGAGAGGCTGGAGCCAGGAAGGCACACATGGCTCATATCTTAGTAGTTGTTAAGGGGAAAAAAGGCTCCAAACCCACCTGAAAGGAGCAACATAAGCTGATCAGAATTTCTTTAATGAGAGTGTAGAGAGTGTAACAGGCTATACTGCACAGTGATGGTAAAATGCTAATGACCTGAAACAGTGGGAATGTGCCTTTGAAAGGACATGCAGCTTTAGAGATCAGTGACATCAGGAGGTGATTCAGACATACTGTATTCATGATTCAGTTTCCTGAGGATATTTTGACTAAGATGGCTTATGAGAGTTCCAGTAGCACAGACTTAATTCAAATCAGCTGGTTCTGTGAGCAGCACAAGTGCTGAAACATAGTACCTGAGGGTTGTTTTTTGAGTTGGTTTTGGTTGGTTGTTTTTTTTAATAATGAAGCTTCTCCCATAGCTATGGCACTTAAGGAGTTTACAGAAGACAGATTATTGTGATGTCTGGTAAAGGTGATGCTCAGACATCTAAAAAAGGTGAAAGGCTTTCTTCCCATTTTCTTAGTTGTTTTCATGAAATATATGGCAGTTTGATTTCACACTTTTAAACAGTGATTTATTTTTGTTTTTAGTCGAGTCTGTCCCAAGTATGGTTGAAATAACATAGAGGGTGAAGCAGATTGCTTGTTCACCATTTTATTGCATCAATATTATTTCTTAGGGCTATGGTCTGAAAATACCTTTAAAGGTATCACTTCATGTAAGCCACGGATAGACAGGAAGATTGGGGTGGAAAGAGGCAAGATGTAGTGCAGTACAAGGAGATAGTGAGTTTTAAGTGTATTCTCAGAATTTTTTTATAGCTCAAATCAACTGTCTCACTTTCTTTCCCTAAAGAAGTGTTGAGGTTTAGCCTTTGCTATCCCCTGATCCTGGTTCCAAGCTGAAGCTTCTTGTGCCCTGCAGAACTGTGTCTGGAAAGGAGCATGGTTGCTCCTTAATGCTTCAAGTTATTAGGCAACAGGAAGAGAGAAGGTGGTTGAACTAAAGGCAGTGTTGGCACATGACCAAATAGAAATTATTAATCCAGGTGCAAAGCTAGAAGGTTTATGTTCATCTGGGACAACCAGAAGGAAGGGAAAAAAACCAAAATCAGTGTATATCATCCTCCCCCCTTTCCAGGGATGTTAATAGGAAGCCTGATCACAAAAGGGAGAGGACATGAAGGAGCTGTTGGTACAGGGTGTTCTTCCTGGTCCAGTGTTATCTAATAAGAGCTCTGAGGAAATGAGGTGGCAGTTGAATGTTGCATCAGTAGCATGCTGGCCAGGGACTGTTAAGGATTTTCATGTCCTCTCATGCTGAACACAGATGACAAAAAAAGTTCAAAATTTTACATTTAAGTTTTTAAATGTGTGAATTCTAACATCACATGGTTCCTGATGACTTTGGTGATTGCAGTTGCTTTACATGACTCTGCCTAGCAATTTTTAGCAGCAATTTTTTAGCAAGCTAACTGCAGGTCTGTTTTGAGTGAGACTCTTCTGTGAAAGGAAAGCAGTTTGCACATCCAGGTGATTGAGCTGTTTGCCCTTTTCTGTGCTCCAGACTCCCACTCCTTCTGCAGTGTCCCAAGTAGACTTCAAACAGTACTGCACAAACTGGTAGGGACTCAACCTGCACCCAAGAACAAAGGAACAGCAAGTCTCTTCTGCCCCTGAATTGTGCAGGAGGGATGTGTTGCGCTGTGCTCTTGCTTTGTCCTGTTGGCATTTCACCAGCTCACATGGCTCTGAGTTTTAACTGGGGGTTGCAGTAGAACATGTACTTTTATCCTTGGAAAAACGGGACAGGGATGCAGGACTGCTCAATACAAAGGCAAGAGGTGACTTCAGACTGCAATAAGTTGATTTTCTTATGTCATTCTCTTTGTCTAGAATACTGTGGGTGATGCTAAGCCTAAGGAAAGAGGTAATGAAATTCCGTCATCTCCTGAAAACCGGGAGAAATTTAAAGAGCAGAGGAAAGCAGCAGGTAACGCAAAGAAAGACGAAGATGAAAAGACATTAAAGACTGAGAAACGAGTTAAACAATCTGATAAAGAGGGAAAATTTATAGTCATCTCGGAAAAAGGCAAGGTCTCAGAAAAGAATATATCTAAGAATGGAAAAGAAGATAAAGAGAATATATCAGAGAATGATATGGAATATTCAGTAGATACACAAATTGAGAAGAAGCCTGAGAATGACAATGTAAAGAGTCCACAGGAGAACACAAAAGAAACTAAACGAAAGCGAGGCAGACCACCAATAACACCTCCAACAGGTATGTAGCTAAGGTTAAATGTTTAGGCCATAAACTTACCTACAGGAATAAGAAGTGTCTTGCTCTTTCACAGCCTACATCTCTAGAAACTTTTAAAAAAATTTAAACTCCTCTTTGTTCAGGACAGCTGAGAGCATACTTGTCAGGTTTGGAGCCTCAGTGGCTTCATCAGAGATCAGATTTAGGCAGGTAACCTTCATGTATTATGAAACCTGTATTATGTATTATATACCTGCAGTAGGACTAAATGCTATTGTGTGGGCAGAAAATGAGGTGAAGCTGTATTTATGCAGGTCCAGTATTTTAGGTCATAAGGCTTTGGAATTTGTGTTAACGTTTCAAAGCTTCATATCAATTCATATCAAAGCTTCAGTCTGTTTTTCCTCTCTATCTAAACAGAGCCAGGTTCCCAGACTTTGCAGCCCATAACTTTGGAGTTAAGGCGTCGGAAAATACCTAAAGGAGGTGATGTTCCAGCAAAGCGTCCCAGGATTGAAAAAAACCTGTGTGAGTGTTTTCTGGTACTCAACTCTCACACTATTTATATATATAAAGGTCTTCAAGCTTAAGGGATGGGGGAGGGGGAAAGTGTGTAATATTAACCTTGAACTCTGATAGATGCATTGACTGAAATTCAACACCTGTTTTTCTTATATTGGCCATTCATATGTGGCATCATGCTGGAATTCCTTCCTAGATCTTGGAAGTTGGGTTTGGATAAAGGAGACATCGGCTGTGAGCCTTGATAAAGAAGTTCACAGATGTAGGGAAGGCAGTGATTATATTGCCTCCGATATATAGAAGGTTATAAAAGCCTTAAAAGTTGTAGAAACTCCTTGGTTAATAGATGCAGGATTTACCACAGTGTTTAGCAAAGGCAGTTTAATACTACATAAATATTCATGTCACTGCAGCCAAATAGCTTTCTGCTTCATCTTAGCGTGTCGTGTATTGAGGTTGAAGAGCTTGAGTGTGGTGATGAGGAAAGAAAATTATATTCTCTGTAGTAGCCTCAGGACCAAGGAGGTGAAGATCTGAAGAAAGCTCTTTCCCTTCCTTAGGACCACAGAGTCTTAAAACTTCAGTGTGTGTACATTATTCAGCTTAGGGTCACAGTTGTTTGTGTATCTGAATTCTCATCTAACTCCTGCTATTACTTATGCCTGTGGTACAGCTGCTGTTTAGAATGTTGTACCAGATACTGGTTGTATTTGTACTTCAATTCTGTTACTAGAAGAAAAAAGTTGAGAGCTCATTGTGATAGGCTTTTGCTGTATTTTTATTTATAACTGTTACAATTGTAGCTTTTACAAAGGCTTAATCATCCAGGCTTTTTAGCTTTTGCTGTTAACCTCAGTCCTTAAACACACTTTGAAACTGTCAGAGAGGGGAGAACTTAAGTTTGCTTGTGGGCTATTTATTAATCCTGTAACTGCATGGTACCATTAAATATGTCTGTTCCAGCTCAGGAAAAATTCAAGAACTCCTCAGATAATGCTGAGAGAGACCAGATCAGGAGGCGATCTTCAAGACTCTCGTCCAGTATTAGCCATGAAATTTTAAATACGGATCTTGTCACAACTTCTGCAGAAATTCAGCCCTGGAAAGATGCAGTATGTAACCAAAACGAGTCTGAGAAGGGTAAGTGGCTTCCTGGTGTGCTCTGGATTTGTGTGGTGAGGTAGTTAGTAATCCACTTGTTATAAGCTCTGTATTTTCACTTGCTTAACCTGCAGGCTCTGTATCTGCAATTAAAACCTGATTGCATCAGCAGTGCAGGGAAAACTCATGGAAAGTTTCTCTCTCTCTCTCTGCTGTCCTGGTTGCATTTTGCTTTTGATTCCCTCTCCATCAGTAACCCTGGCATTTCCCTTGGGTGGTGGGAGCTTTTCCAGTGGAGGATAACTGATAAGTGGCCTTGCAGAAGAATATTTTTCAACCTGTGGAACTCTCCAAAGAAATAGTTTGGTTTGATTGTGGGGGTGGTTTTTTTGTGTTGGGGTTTTTTTTTTGATTTGGGGTTTTTTGGTGTTTGGTTTGTTTTGTTTGGCTTGGTTTTTTGTGTGTGTGTTTTTTGTCTGTTTTTGTTTGGGGGGTGTTTTGGTTTGGGTTTTTGTTTGTTGGTTTGGTTTTGGATTTTTTGTGGTTGGGTGGGATTTTTTGGGGGGGTTTTTTGGTTTTTTGTTGGTTGGTTTTTTTTTTTTTTTAGGAAATGCAGGTTACACTTGTGAAAATGAGGTAATTAAAAAGTTTCAACACTTTCAGATTGAAGAACAGCCCAAATGCTGAACTTACAGTTCTTACAGTTGAATCCTGTTGGACACAAAAAGCATCAAATGGGATGTTTTATTCTTAGACTTAGGGGAGAGAACACTCCCTTTTGTGCCCTTTTGGGGGAGCTCTGGTAGTGGTTTGAGGAGACCTGCCCTATTTTGGGCTATAAACAATTACTTAGCCTGTGTGTTTCTGAGGGCTGTAAATGTAGAGTTGCTCCAAGGAGCTGTGTTGTGTGTGACTCCAAGAGCAGTCAGAGCGTGGATGGGTATCGTTCTCCATGTAATGTGATGAACACCTCCCCCCCCAGTGTTCTGCAGTATGATTTTGTGTGCATTTTACTCAGTGGAAATCCTTTTCTTATTCCAGCCCAGTTAGAAATTCCCGTTGAACCTGACCAAAGTTTCAGTGAACAAGGATCACCTGGAAACACATCGCAAAGTGCAGCACTCGGTACAGATGCCAGTTTACAGGAAGGAAAAGCAGAAGACACTGAGTGTTCCTCTGTTACTGTCAGAACTCAAGAACCTTCTGCTGCTACAGGTTCAGATTTTTCATGTTTAATATTGATGCATTTCTTAAGGCAACTGATGCCAGGTGTTTTGTGCTTGTACAAGTGTTACTAACAAAAACTGTGCATTCTTGCAATATTAGCGTCGGTAGAAAATGTGTATTTTTATTCCTTATGGACTTGGTTTTAATCTTGTGCTTTGGCAATGGACAGTGATCTTCTTAAAAGTGGAAATCATAATTTCTAAATGACTGGGTGTAATATTTCAGCATGAGTGATGAAGTTAACAAATGCTTGTTCTCAGTGTTTGGAATTCTGGATTAAGTTGGACTAACATCCTAAAAGATCAGGTTCTTTTATCCTTTCCGTGCTGCAGGTATGTGGTAACGTTACTGTTACTGCTGTCTGGGAATCCTGATTGTGCATTTTTGTATCCTTATGTTTAGACTATTTAGAGGCTTTAGTGCAAATTTGTGAAGCAGTTCAAACATTTCAGTGTCTGTCTTAGTAATATATATATATTCTCTTTTCTCTTACCTGGGAGTGTTCCTACCTTGCTTTTTCAAATTAAAATTTCCTATGCAGATAGTACACTGTGTCAAAATGTGATGCTGTCCTGTGATTATTTCTCATGACTTTAATCCTTGGATCTACAGCTAAGTGGGAAAACTTGAACTACAGATTTCCTAGTTTCTGCTTTATCAAAAAAGCTGAATTTTAAATGGAACAGAGCATTTGGAGAGATTTACAGTTGCTCAGCATTGCTGGAGTAATGTCTGTGTGCTAACTTCCCTCCTGTTTGGTTATTTCAAATTCCCTGCTGCTTGCACATACCCTCTTCCACTGCCTCTGAGGGAACTGCACAAGTGGGATGTCCTCTCCCTTTGCACTCATGTGCACCCTCAGTGCAGGAAGGAACTCACCTCTTTCCTTTTACTCAAGTTGGATGTGTAAATGGTCTTTTACTGTTTAGAACTCTTTTGATGTTGGTCTCCTTCAGCTGTTGCTGAGCATTTGTAATTTGGGCTTAGACTCGGGAGAATTCCAGCTGAATGTGTAACCCCTGTGTGTGTGGTGTCAGTCCCACTAATGGGGGTGTGGGATGTGGTCTTCTCCTGAGCCTGCTTCACGAGGTACAGGCAGGAAGGCTGTGGGAGCAGAGCTGGGCTCACACCTACTCAAAGACTCTGATAGAGCTTGTGCACTCTTGTTCCTGGCACTTCTGTCAGGACTTGAGCAAGCTGGATTAATTTAGGAATATGCACTCACATTGAATTCTGACCTAAAGTTCAACATGGTGGTGGTATGTACAACTCCACACTTCTGAGCATGGATTTTGTTTTATTTAATTAAAGCCATCTCGTGTACAGTTATAAATGCCAAACATGCACCTGGGTGGACATCCAGATGTGACAAGCAGTTGTTTTTGTTGGAGAGAACTTGTAAGGATGGGGAATAAAAACTGCACTGGGTCTTCTTGAGTAAATACTGTCACCTGAAATCAAAGTACAAAAATCTACATTTCCATACTTAATCAACATTAAAAATGTTATGAACAAGCAGTTTATTGAGATGAGTTTTAAAATACATCGATTCTATCATGGATAAATGCTTTGTAGTTAAATGTGGATCTGTGTTTCCCTCCCCGTGCTCTGCCTTGCTCATGGGATCATACCAGTCCCTCCAGTGCTGAGGAGCTGCCTGATGGGGAGAGCAGGGATCAGAGCAGTCCCTGCAGTGCTGATGGGGCACAGCAGGCCTTGTTCTCGCACTGGCTACTGGGGAGGGGTGTGGAGAGGCCTCTGGGTAGGATCTGAAAATGCCTCCAAAAATCTCCTGTGGCTTCTTGCCCTCGTGGAAGGGGTGGTTGTGTTACAGAGCCTGGGCATGTTGTCCTAAAAATAGCTGGTGTTGGAGGCTGAGAGCTGGGTTAACTCCTGTTGCGGGTGATTATGAAGGGAGCAGGTATGCATGGCTCCAGATAGAATAACTGTATGTCAGACAGTTATGCTTGTTGTGCACTCAGTCTGCTCTGTGTATTAAACTGATTTTGGGGCTTGGGAAGGGAAAAAGTGCAGTCAGAGTAGGTGGTGCAGGTGGAAAATGGGGTGTTTATTGCATGCAAGATTCCCACAAAATACAGCATGGAAGTTCAGGTCAGCAGTAACTTCTGATACGTCGAACAAGTGCAGTATTGTAACCCAATACTAACGTTTTTATTTGTAGGCTTTAATTCTAGTCACTTGATGAGCATTCATTCTCTTCCTAGGAAAGTACTGCAAAACATAATAACGTTAATAACTTTTATTTTCTTCAGTGTGATATGTTAGGGTTGTTAGTGAGTAATGCACCCTGGTAGTACTAATTTTACCCTGCATGATTTATAGGAAGAATGTAATTTTTATAGCATTTGAGTATCAGGAATTTTTAAGGACAAAAGTGTTCTTTTTAAAGGGTGTTTTTTAGTGACTGGTTGGTAGATGATTCAAGATTCATAGTAGTTGCAAACAGAACAGCACACACAGTCTGGAATCCTTTTATGATTGTATGTTTTAAAATGTATGTTGGTAATGTGTTCTGAAAGGGCAGTATAGCATTTCTTGTCAAAACTTAAGCTCCTTTTAAAAATTTTTTCAACAAAATTCTGATTAATGTGCTAGAAGATAAAAATCCTGTTCTGCTGGCTTTGGGCACCTCTAAGGACAAGGGACCAGAAAGAGTGATCAGAATTTAGCTAAATCAAGTTGTCTTCCAGAAAGCTGGTGACAGTCTGGTGGCAAATCTTTGCAGCCAGTTAAAGCTCTGTTTCATATATCTGAAAACAGGCTTACAAGCACTGTTCAGTAGCTGTGAGTTTACTCTTACAAACTGATTGGACTTTAAAGGTGAGCTGCCTTTGCTTTGCACAGATCTGCTATTGTGTTTGTAGTTGTATTTCCCAGCACTCTTAAAATTACTTCTTTATTTGCATAGACGTGCATCGGGGATTCCATTTGCCGTATGCTTACACCTGTTTTTCTAATTTTGTTGCTCTTAGCTTTGGTTTCATTTAAGGAGAAGCATCCATTTGAGAGAGCTGCTGTTTTCCTGCAGCTCACCTGGGCAGGCTTTGATCCCTTCAGGGGAGGGTAGAAGTTGTCACTTGGAGCTTGCCAATGTGGTAGGTAAATAAGTCCTTCCTGCCTTGTTCACTTAAAGCTCCTAATAATGAGGCACCACAATCTGGTCCCAGTGTTTCAGTTACACCTCAAACTGCAGGTAGAGCCTTTACCTCCTCCCACCTGGCCCCTGTAAAGGTACATGGAGGGGCACGTGGTGCACTGCACACTCACACCCTCACTGTGCAGCACAGGCTTCCCTGCTTTTATTGATACCAATTTAGTTCCAGCTCAGGGAGGAAATAGTGAAGGGAAGGTTGGAGGAAATACTGCCTTGAGTAGTTCTTGCATCACCAAGTAGTGTTACAAGCTCAAAAAATCATGACTTTATAAATGTGTAATGACCTATGACTATTGATGCTGTATGTATTTCTTACACCAGGCATCTCCTTGTATGGATTCTGGATGCACTGGAAATGCTTGGAAGCTGTCCTTACCTAAAATAGTTTGAGAAGACCAATTAAGCAAGATGTTTTTTGTTTCACAACTGAGATCTTGAAAGAAAGAGGTTTTTGAAAATGAAGGAAGAAATATAGTTTGAGAGCTTAAATGATGATCAGGAACACTTGGTGAGCTCAGGAAAAACATGATTTCAGAAGAAATAAGTTGAAAGAAATAAGTAATTAGTGAGGTGAGAACTGGTCCAAAAGCACAGCGTGAAAACTGTCAGAAAGGTCATGGTAACAATCAGTTGTGAAGATAATGTACCACAGAATATGTGTCCTGGAGAGACTCTATGTGTTTATTCTAACAGCAAGTGAAGAAATAATTTGATCTTCACATAGTATGTCTTTGGAGACCAGAAAATAGAGACTGGAAGTCTCCTCAGTTTAACAGGCAATTGTGTGTGGAGATCTGGTGGCTTGAAACTGCAGCCAGGCCAGCTTTAACTGGGGGGAAATGGGAAGAGTTCTGTGCACTCCTGGCTTTCTGTGATCACTTACTGGGGTGCCGCAGGAGATGCTGCAGGATGGCAGACCTTCAGTGAAGGTACTGTGCTGCTGCCAAATATTCCTGTCCCAGCAGGAGTCAAGTCAAACAAAGAATGGGTGGTGGGGGAAGAACATCTCTGGTGGACTTGGAAGCTCCACACTGTGTGTTTTACTATGGACTTAGCGCTCAGTGTGACCCTTGGATCATTCAGCCCTGTGAAAACTGAGAGGTTTCCTCACTGGAATACTGAGGGGATATTTTTGAAAGTTAAAGCAGACACTGATGCTTGACCTTGAGTGTCTGTGCTCAATGTCGTAATGGCTAATGGAAGGCCAGATGAGGAGTTTTAATTTTGGTTATAAACATGGAAAAGAAATAGCAGGTGTGAACTTACCATTAACTTTCCTCTGTGCTCAGGGAAAACATCTACCAAGCTCCTCTGAAAAGGCAATTGCCTGAAAATCTGAAGATAATACAGCAAAACTTTCTCTCTGTAGAAACCAGTTTTAGTAGCATGTGTTGTGAGCAAAAATTCCATTTGTAAGGATGGCAGCTGCCCTTTTGAGTGTTGGTGTAGGAAGTGATTTCCACAGCACTCAACTGGGAGCGTTGGCTCTCCAGAGGCTTCCCTGGGTGGGGAAGTTGGGTATCAGCTGCCTGCTGTGCCCAGGTGACAGGGAGTTCTATTGTGTTACTTGTAGAGAAGGAAAATGCACCCAAATATGGTGGTGATAGGAATAAATTAAGCAATTTCAAATTGTGTGGGATTTTCTGCATTTTTATTACTCTGAAGACATTCCTTTGGCGTGTTGCAGTAAGCTTTTTGTCTGCTTTCTTTCCCCTTGCTCCATACCTTTGTTATCTCTATTTCTAAGCTTCAGCTGACATGATCCTGTCCTCTCTTCTAACCTGTAGCTGATCAGTTAAAAGTCATTCCCTGTGTCTTTCTCCAGAGTTTGTCCAGCTCAGTGAAGGGGAAGTGCTCTGAGCTGGGATGCAGGGCCTCATCCCGACAGTGGTACAACACTGTTCCCCCAAGTGGTACACAAGTTCCCCTTGTCATCCCTGTAATTTTTTTTGCTAAGTCTTTGGACCCCATTACTCCCTTCTGCTGCAGTTACGTTTTCCTATCTTCGTGTTAGTTATTAAATAGTAACAAGTTCTCAGCATTCATAGTCCTGAATGCTGTTTTTTAGCTTTACAGTCAAGAGAACCTTTCTGTGTTTGCTTTCACTAAATCCACAGCCATTGCACTGAGCCTCCCTGAAATACTTTTTCCTTCTTTCTGAATGCAGCTTTTGATGGTCTGCAGCATATTTTGATTTTGGTTTGGCAAACTTTGTCATTCTGCAAGTGCGATTCAGTAGTCTGTCTTTGCTGCAGTCCTGCTGATGTCTCTGTCAGCACATTCCTAACATGACTGTGCCATGAGCCTCCTGCTCATTACTGCTGTGAAACCCCCAAAAGCAGTGCCTTCCTTTGTACTGTTTCCTTATGTAGAACCACTAAGTGTTCTTTCATCCAGCCTGGTGTGCATACGAGTTCATCTCTCCCTGTACATCAGCCTCTGTGGTGTCAGTGCTTGTGTTTTCTCTGTGTTCCAGTTTTGTTTCTTTGTCAAGACACAGTCCTTCAGGGCTGAGTGTGCCTCAGGCACAGCTGTCTCTCTGCACTGGGACATAACTTTTGTCTGCAGCTCAGTGACACCGTTTTTGTTGCTGCATGCCAAAAACCTGTAAGCAAACTGTCCTGTGTTTTTATCCCAGGATTGTATTGACACTACCTTTAACACTCCCATTCAATGCCTTCCTGCATATGTGCACTTGTAGAAAATCTTATTCTTGTTCATAATGTTTCTGGGTCCTTTTGTCCCTTGTTTTCAACTACTTCTACTGTAACGCCTTGGTTTTCATTCATGCTCAGTCACTGTTGCTACGTCTGGGTCTTGCTTTTGAACACTTCTTGCTTAATCCTGCAAGTTGAAAATACTTATAAATAATATTTTAGTACTGGCAAAACAAATTCAAAAATTGTATTTGGAAGCTGTTTTTTTAGAAATGACACCTTTTTGAAATTGTCTCCTAGCTGGAGAGGGATTTTGTGACAGTGTGTGTATTAGTGGTGGAAAATTGCATAGAGCTCTTTATATCTGAATGTTTCCTAATTTTTACCTCTCCTGTGTTGTGTTGCGTACAGATAGTGGTGACAGTAATCTGATTTAGTTCAAAATGTTTCTTTTGTATGTTTCTTAGCAAAAACATGAATTAAAAGTTTCTGAAATGGTAAAACAGGCACTAGCAGTTTACCAGGTCAATTTAGATACAGCCCCAAGTTGCATGGCAGTGCTCTGTAGAATAGGTGCCTTAAAATGTTGTTCTGTTTGAGCCTGAAAACTTTCCTTGCTGTTTTTGAGAAACTATGTAACTATAACTCATAGGGAACTTTTGTAACAGGTGCAGGCAGTTTTCCTTTTGCTTGGTTTCATGCTTTCATTGCTGCTTCAAAATTGAAATAAATTTCAATTTTACTTGAAAAAATTTTTTCTGACATATTGCTTCCATTGTCCCTGGAAATAGCCAGGCTGCAGGGGTGGGAGCCAGAAAGCAGTAGCAAAGTAATGGTTAGCAGAGAAGCAAAACTGTTTTCCTTGGAAAGTGCTTTCACCGAAGGTGTGAATAGTTATAAACAATTAAATAAATACTTTATAGAACATTACTTAGAGACATAATCTCTGTGTGATTCAGTCTTTTAAGTGAAGGAGCACTTATACACTGGTATCAGCTGTTGGGCAAGGGACTCAGGGAAGCAAAATGTTATTTTCTAACAGTAACTTACTCATAAAAACACTGACTCCATGATAACCAGTTTTTAAGAGCAGTGTAGGCCGGAGTTTTCCCTTTAAAGCTATTGGCCTTAAAGGCAGATACAGCATTAACATTTTATTTTTAGCATTTCATGGCTAATATGTTTGAATGCATGCTTACTTAACTTTTTTTTTTGATGTTTTAAGTTTAGGAAACCATTTGATAAATATAGCCAATGCATGGGGGAATTTATCTGTTTTGTTCTTACAGTAACAAAACCTTGTAGGAGAACAGACTTTCTTGCATCAAAAAAAGCTGCAACTGTTGACCAGGATCACAAGTTTAGATGCAAGTTCTTGGACTGTTCAAAATCCTTCCGCAAAGCCAAGTTATTGCATTATCACATGAAATACTTTCATGGAGTGGAGAAGGCTGCAGAATCACAGCAGAACCCTGTAAAAAGAAATATTCAAACCAGAGCTTCTTTGGCTTCTGAAAAAGCTAATCAAGAAAGGTCAAAAAGAGGACGGAGCACAGCTGGTTCACTGTGTAAGTATGGTGCTGATCTCTTCCTTTTTTTTAAACAGCAGCAGGCAGGACAGGTGGAAAAGAACAGAAATGGATTTTCTTTTGGGCTGAAGGAGTCTTTCTAGGGCTCAGTCTTAACATTTTTCTATGTGGAGAAGAAATATAATATGTGTGCCCATGGAGTTTTAGAGAAAATAATACTGAAGAAATTCCCTTCTCTAGAAATACGGATCATCTTCTGGTAAAGAACTCACTATGCATCTTCTCTTACTTTTCTGTAGCAACTCACTTGCACCTTAAACCTCTGTTCCTTTTTAAAAAGTACAATGCCCTGAGTTTCTGACTTGATTTCTGTTTCTCTCCTGGCTTGACAAATAGACTTCTGTCCTTTTCTGTATTAAAGAAAAAGTCTGGGTAACTCCAGTTCTGTCCTATTTCTTCCTTGGTCTTTACATTTTCATGGGCTGCCTTCAAGCATGTGTCTGGCTCGAAATCCGGTTTCAGTTCCTGAAGTATTTACTGTTCCGTGGGCTGAAAAATCCTGATATTTAATAAATGCAGTTGTTTCAAATGGGCTTGAAAAAGATCCTCACACAACATATGGATAATGGAAAGGAATAAAAACTTAATAGGTAGCAAAAAAACCCCAAACACATTCTTTTTGTTTGTTTGTTTGTTTGTAAGTTATAACTTCTTCAGTTTGCAAAATCACATTCGCTTCTGCTTCCTCTTCATTGTCTGAAGCACTTTCTGCCCAGTGCATGGCACTGGTGTGGCAGTGTAGGTCTGGTGTGTGCTGCAGTGGGATTGCTGATAACCTGGGCAGACTTTGCTCTTGTGGACTGATGTCTCTTTGTACTGCAGGCCCATAAAACTAGTCATGTCTTCTGTCTTTTTATTCAACCTCTCTTATTAAATCCAGCTTTCTCCTTGCTGAATTCCTCAGTGTCTTTGTCTTTCCATTTGATCTTTCATTAATATTCTGTTTAAGAATTTCAGTCTTGGAAGTTGCTTACAGAGCTCCAGCTCACCACAGCAGAAGATACCTTGTCTTACTTTGCTTCATGGCTGCTTTTCTTATGAGTCCAGAAAACAATTTTTTGCTTGAGGTGCTACTGCTTGTTCCTAAAAAGATTGGTGAAACTTTACATGCTGTTATTACATGTAACCCCCAAATACTTCTGTAGGTTTAAATCCTACAAAGGCATAAGATTGGATTAGGTAGAGATAGTTTTCTTTAGATATATTAGGATGTGATGGCTTGCATGTGTTAGACTGTGCATGCAGCTTAACTGAGCCCAAATACTGCCTTGAGGAACACACCTGAGACCAGCAGTGTGAACACTGGCTGCTGACAAGTGCACAGGGATCAAAACAGGCTTTGTGCATCTCACGTGCTTCTCCATTACCAGACTTCTGTTAGGGTCTTTCTAACTCCATAATTATTTTGACTTGTGAAGTAGTTTTCCTGTGATTGTCTTGGATGTACTGACTAGTGACTCAAGATCTTGACCCTTCCATTTATCCTTTCCAAGTGCACACTGTTGCTTTCATGTCATCATCTCATCATAATTCCTTGTGGTGTTGAGATGTAAATGTATTTGCTTATTTTAAGCCCCACCCCTCTCATTCCCCATTTGTGGATAGATACTTTTCACCTGGATCATTTCCATGATGGGCTTCATAGGATCTCCCTGCTCTCAGCCCCTGGGGTGTGCTGACAGCTGGTGAACAGCACATCAAGGTGGAAGGTGGGCTGTAAAGTTCTCCAGTCACCTTCACAGTCAGAGCCTGCTGGTGTGAAACTACACTAAGGTTTTTCTTGATGAGGAAAAGTAATGTCATTATATATAAATTACAGCATATGTCTGATACTAAGTGCCATTGGTTTGTAACTCAGCGTGTGTTCTTAATTTCTCTAGTTTTTGTGGTGGTACCACACAGTCCAAACCAGAGTTAATGGGGTTATGAGCTCACACTGTTGTATTTGAAGTTCTGTTCTTCTGTCTTAATGGCACACGTAGGAAGCCAAGTCTGCTAAGCAAGACTTTCTGTGTACTGATGCTTTTATGTCACCTTTTCAAAAGGCTTTTCAGGATGTACTGCTTAGAGTGAAGGCTTTTGAATCCATGATTCAGTCCAGGATGTGGTGGGTCTACTTTTCATCCTTACAATCCTTCTGTGAGCAAAAATTCTCCTGTTCAAAGAGAATATATTTAAGTTATTTTACCTTTGGTACAAATGTCCTTTTCTTGTACTTCACTATATTAGGTTGATTTTTAGTGCTTAAGAAAAGATGGGTATTTCTAACAGATAAAGCTTTAGAAATTATGAATCTTGTTATTCCATAAACTTGAAGATGCTCTTGCTTTAGAAGCTTTGTCACACTTAGGTCCTTATTTGACAAGTTTTATTTTAGAGTTCTGAGACTCCTTACTGTTTCTGCTACACATAAATAAATGGTGGGGGTGGTCTGTTACTAGATATAAAGTGAAAATACTTATTGCAGTTCTAGAAAAATCTGCAATATTCAAAACAGTAGCAAAACTTTTTCCATGCAGTACTTAAAATTAGAATTTCAACACATAAAAAAGAAGATAGATGTAAGAGGTCTTCAGTGACCGTGTTGTGGCATGTGAGAAGGAACAACTGAAATATAATTGCTTTGCATTAAAGTGGAGACTGAAATTTTGACATCTGAAATGTGAATTGTGCCACTTGGTGTTGGCATCAAAGTTTGCGTGAGCTGGAGAGGGTAGTGTTGGACTGATTTGTCCTGTCACTCCCTTTTTCCAAAGAAGGATCTTGCCTTTGCAGTGGCAAATTTGACAGATAGCTCTCTAAGTTCTGTCGTGGCTCTGAACAGAGGGGAAGGAACTACCATTGCCTGCTGCTTGTATTTTATATATGCCTTACAGAATATGCCTGAATAGAGTGACTAGGACTTTAAGGCCAATGGATGTGTTCAGGCAATACCTCTTTAATTAATCAGGAAGTACTATGAAATCATGATGATGAAGCAGCTCCTCCCCCATGCCCATGTTACAACACTTACCTCCACAAGTTACTGCTATTTGGTCTCCAGGAAAGAATTGTTCTCCCAGAGAAGGCCGTTGATTCTGTGTCCCCCTGGACCACAGGAGATGGAGGTATTCCTGCCCTCAGCTCTCAGGTTGCATCACACCTCAGCAGAGCCACCTCTGGTAAAGAGGAGGGTGAGACCTGCACTGATGCATGTGGGTGCAGGAGCTTCCAAGAAGTGTTTTGAGCCTGGGCCGCAGACACTTCTCACTTCTCTTTTGTCTTAGACAAGAGAGTTGTTTCAGGTTCTGACAGTTCAGATTGAGATTTCTATCAGACTTCTCTCTTGGGAATTGAATGTGGTGGAGTATCTCTGGCAGGTTTTGTCAGTTTGTTACTTGTTGATTGCTGTAATAACAAAATGGAGTAAACTGGATTTCATGCCTGTATGCATTAGTCTTAAGACAGGCTTTTTTCTTTGTGTCCTTTTTCTTTTGCTGCAGAACCCCTTCGTTTACTATTGGAGTATGTCATCACATAGTGTAACTTGTGCCCTACAGACACTTATTGTAAACAACATTCTCTGAAGGTACCAGTTTTCTCCTTCAGATATGTCTATCTGTCCATGTAAAGTACCTGCAAATGGTTATTCTTAATAAAGATTGCTGTGTCTCTTCCTAGACCACTCCAAGGGCACGAGGCATGGAATAGCTTCCTTTCATTCTTTCTACCTGTAACTCAGAATTTGAACATCTCAACTTTGAGTTTTTCTGAATTGGTGGCTTTCATTTTTTAGTAAAATATCTTCATTTTGAGGTTCAGCAAAATGTAGTTCATGCCTTTCACGTTTTCTGAAAGGCAAAAGTCAAAACCTGAGTGCCTGCACAGCTGTTGTACCCCATGTCGTGCCTTGGTGAGGCTCTCTACTTGATAAGGACTGGAGACTTCTGAGAAGACTGTAACCTCATTAGATGGGAACAAGTAGGGGAGTTGATAACGTGTGTGCGAGGAAGTGCTATCATAGGTGATTTATGTGTTCTTAAAGCTCTTCATAACCACTTAGTAGTGCTGACAGACCCTACACTGCCCCTCAGCACAATTGCTGTAGTAACACGGACCTCATCAGTTGATACCCGTTTGCTCCTAGGACATTGTTCAGCTCCCCTGAGGAGTTTTTCTCCTGATGGAAGGTAAAATAAGTTTTGGGACTTCAAAAACACTGTTCAGTATTAGGCCCTGGTTTGGTGTGTGGATATGTAACAGTAGCCTCGGTCTAGGAAGATACTGCCAGTCTTGGCTCTGCTGTGTTCCTTGCCATGAGAGAGAAAAGAAGGGAACAGATCTGCAGTTTGTAATTTGGAGACTGAAGAAAATCTGTCCCTACTGTGGAGTCCATAAAAGGCACTTAGAGAAGGAAAAAGTGTTTTGTCAGTAGGTTTAAATTTTTTTACATAACTTCATTGTTAGAAAATTCTGCCTGCTCAGAGTTACAGTATGTCCTGTTAGTGAATAAATTACTTAATGCATGCATTCTTTACATGAATGCATGTAAAGAGAAAAGAGGCTTTGTCCTTATTCATATTACTGATGAGATCTGAATTGTGCATGCGTAGGGTTGGCAAACTTGCTTTGACAGCTTAAACATCTCAGACATCTGGTTGTTACTGGTAGCTGTTCACGGGTGAACCTCTGGCCTGTACTGTAGTGACTGATTGTCAGGTTGATCCTTCGGGGGATTTTTCTGTGTCCTCTGAATTCTGGCTGCCTTTTTGCTAGGCAGTGGGATGTGCATGGTGATCTACAAACACAGGGCTTCTCCTGGCAGCGGGTGAAGATGTGCATTAACACCCTCCTTGTTTTGCAGAATTGCTGATAGTCATTGGTTTATCCTGACAACACTGTTTGGTGTGTGGGGATGGCTGTGAGTCAAGTCTTTCAGATCTTGAATGATATCCAAAATATCATTTGCTGGATATTCTCAGCAAATGATCTCACAGCTGTGGATGGTGAATACTGTCTGATTCACAACACAAGACTGGGAATGCAGTCTCTTTGCTTCCTGGGAATGCCGAGTTACCTTCTGACCTGGGGTCTGACATCAGTGTTCCAGGGGACACGAAGCTCTTGCCTTGCCTGTCACCAAGCCTTGGTGTGCTCAGGAGTAAGCTCTCCGAAGCTCTATCTTTGTGGTTTCTGCATGGCTGAGGTGATTTCACATCTCAGCTCTGTATTTGTTGATTTCTAAGATCCTTCACTGCTCGTGGGTCATCTCATCCTATGGAAGAGGATAATTTTTCCAGGTTAAGGAGGGAGGCCTGAAACAACTCCATGGGAGAAGGCTGGGGGCAGTTAATCAGGAAGCCTCCTTGTCTCCAGTATCTTGTGAACCTATCTTCTGTTCCTTTTAGTGGTATTTAGTGTCATCTGAGCTAGAAATTAATCTGCTCTGATGTTTAATCACCATGTCACTGTTCAAGAAGAGGGAAGGTGTCACTGGCCAGGATATCAGGAGGCTTTTTGTGCCTTTTCTGATTTCCCTGAGGTGGGACACAGGTGCAGGTGTCTTCATAGGACCTGCACAGACAACTTTAGGAAACACATGGGGGTCTCCTATGCAGTCCTAATGGGAGTCTCCAAGAGTGCAGCCCTGCTGTCACTACAACCTCACAGTACAGTTGGCTTGGGACTGGGTGGAGGCAGAGGAGTAGGAAACCTTCTGGACAGTGAAGGTTGGCTTGGGGAGTCCAGAGGATGGAAGCAGGCGGCACACTCTGCAGGTGGTATTAATGCAGGATGGGGGAAATGTGCAAGTTTTAAAGCCACATGCCTAAATACAAGGTCTTGGTTGTGGTTGTTATGAATAATTGCACTTTGTTCTTTAGGGGATAATTTTATAAATTGGCCTGAGTTATACTTGCAAGGGGAGAGGAAAAAGGACACTTAAATGTGGAAGGTTTGCAAGTTTGCATCTCCATGGCATCAGTTTTGATGTTTGCTGTCCCAAAAGTTTAGGATAAATTTCCAGGTTTTTTTTAATCTCATCTTCTCAAATTTAATCACAACTCATAAAATACATTTCACAGTGCTCAGAGGTCTTGTAGACCCTCTAAACTTTTTTATCAGTGGAACAAAGGTGTTTCAAAACTTAATGTGTTTGTGTCAGTTATTGAAGAAAAATACATCCAGTGTATGATAGAGTTCCTTGAGCTCCCCCAGGACTGTGTTACAGGGGGCTGAAATATCTTAGATTATTATTAACCTGTGTGTCATAAAAGATAAGACATATTCTTGGCAAAAAAATTCTCCTTAAAATTTAGTCTCACAAAGCTAAAGAGACCCCAATGGACACGAAATACTGTTCTGTTGACCCAGAGCCTGTGTGCCCTGGTCTCAGCCCACAGGAAGCCCAGATGCCCTGTGCTCTTTCCAAGACTGGTGGGATCAAGGTAGCCATGGGTTTCTTAAATGTTAATTCATGAAATTGAGTTGAGCTGTTGGGAGCAGGGAAAGCTAGGAGGGAAACCTGATGAAGGTTGTCTGATTTGTATGGATTTTTTTGTATTGTAATTTTGGGTTTCTCTGGGATGGCATTCTGTGAATATTTTTTACAGACATTTTTGTTGCAGCGTGGTAGACAATCAGGAAAGCTGGAAAAGGGCTCGTTTATGTGACTTCTCACCCTGTGCTGCAACAAACTGCATTTCAGAAAGTTTGTCAGGGCACTGGTGTTCCCAAAGAGATTATGAAGTACTCTAATCTTATTTCTCAGCGACCATGTAACCATGGGAAAAAGTTTTCTGTCTGAACTGATGGTGTCTTGTTCAACCCCTGGTCATGGAAGTCCGCAGAAGAGCAAATTCTGTTAGTAGGAAGTCTTACAAAAGTAGACCCAGCTTAAAAACAAACAAGCAAACAAAAACAGCACCAAGAAAATGAACAAAAAACCACGACAAAACCTCTTTATACTTATGCTTGCAAGAGAAGTTAGTCCTGTTGCAGATGAAAGGTCATGCATGTACTGTGGTGCTAATCAAGGACTATCTTCTGGTTTTGGTAATTCTTTCTGGACAAAACCTGCTCCTTTCTACAGTCTTGCAGCTCTTGAGATAAAAAAGCGCCCAGAGAAAGGCACCAGTGCCTGGCTGGACAAAAGGCACCTTTTAGAGTCTTGTGTGGAAGTCAGGGTTTTGTTTAACTTCTGTCTTTTGGGGCTGCTGTAAAGCAGTAGGGCAGGTGACTAGAAGACACCAGTTTGATTACAGAAATAGGTATGGGTGGCTCCTGTTCTTTTTTCTTTTAAGTTCTAATGCATCTTCAGAGTGAGAGGACCAGGGAAAATGTCATCTGATGGCCTTCAGGTTTCTGCATCTTGGACTTCCTTTTGCCTGAAGAGATCCACTTGATCCTGAAAGCTCTGCAATGTGCCTTGTTATTACTTCAACTTGAAATGTTGTACAGGGCAGGGGGCTTGATACCATTTCTTCTCCTGAGTATGTTCTCTAGGACTCTTTTCCTTCTCTTTTTAGTCACTTTCAGGTTCTACTCAAAATTATTTAATTAGAGGTGTCCAAGAGGCATGTTAATTTTCAGACAAGAAGGAAGTTATCTTAAGTATCCACTGAACTTTTGAGGTGCTTGTGATGATAGAATGGGACATTTTGATGCAAGTCAGCAAGATGTCACCTTGGCCGCTGGGTCTCACTGACTTATTAATACTGAATATTGAACTCCAAAATGTCAGTGTACTGGTCTGGTTTACTCTGCTGTACTACTTGCCTTGCAGCCTTAGCTTTTACCATCTTCCTCACTCTTTTTCCATGTCCAGGAGTTGTTCAGGAGGAGTTGCTACCTGGAGTTAGGAGAAGGAAACTGGCTTGACTTAAATAATAATAAATGGAATCTCAGGTGAAACCATTTCTGTATCTCATGGCTTTTATGAATTTTAGGTAGTGATTCTGAATTCTTACATCTCGCTCTTGCTTGAAACACTGTTGTTTCAGTAGTGTATGTATTTTAAAACTGCTCTTCCTTATATGTGCAGAGCTGCTTTATGCCATTTCCATGTGCCTCCTTACAAAGCTCACTTTGAGTGAGCTATTTTAGTGAGTTCCTCTTCTCTTGGAGAAACTAATAAAAATGACCTGACCCATATCTCTGCCAAACTGAACTGTTTCTCTTTCCTCTTTTCTTTGAAGTCACAGTATTTCTGAAAGAATAGAGCTTTGGGGAATGCATGTGCATCCACTGTTTCTTTTTGAAGGGAAAAAACCCTCAACAAACCAAACAAGAGCACTGGAGGTTTGAGCCTTTCAGTCAGGGCTAGGACTGAGCTGAGCAGTGTCTGATCAGAAACACTCCACATGGACTGCCAGAGCTGCTGCTGCTGAACTAGACTGACTTTTGAAAGTATTTAAAGCTTGGACTTGGTCTTTGTTCTCTTTGTAGATGCTCCTCTACACATAGCCCTAAGGAGTACCCCATATAGAGATGAAAAAATAGAAAAGAGAAGAACTTCAACTCCTGTAAGTGCATTAAATAGTCACCGCCACTCTCTTAGAGACCAAACCAGGAACCACATAGCGAGAGCACTGCGGAGGCCTCGGGACAGAGTTGGACATGGTACGGCTTTGGGTTTAACATGCAGAGTTAAACTTGGAAAGTCTTGGAAAACTTTTAAGCATTGTAAGGAACTGATAATGTTGATAGCACATGTTCTGTGTACCTGCTTTTAGAGAGAGTAATTTTGTATAAATGTACGGTATGAAATGTAAGCAGTGCTGTTTCACTGTCATTTGGTGACTTTTCTTGCTGTCTTCATTGGGGTTTATTCTTCCCAGTCAGTGGGTAATATCTTTAACATGTAAAAAGTACTTGAAGTATTAAAGGGCATGAAAAGGTTATTGCTTATTTTTGCTGTTTGATATGTGGGTCTTAATGCTGTTAAACTCTTGACTGTCCAAAACATTAAATGTTTTAAGTAATCCTGTACTTATTGAGATACCTAAACGTAAAAGGGGGGGATGTGGTGGGCATGGGGCGCAGTGACCTGGGGTGTTTTATTTTGTTAGGGGTGGTTTTTTTAATAGCATTTGTTATAGCATGTTTATACTGAACCTGCTCTAGTATAGGTGGGTGACAACCATACAGTGGATGGGGGGATGTGTGTGCACACACGTGCACAGAAACAATACATATGTTAAAATACTTTATATGTATATAAATAATATATAATTTCCAGGTACCTCTGGATTTACTACATCACCACTTTCAGATATATGGTGAGAATTTGAGTCACGGTGATGAGGAAAACACAAACTCTGAGCTTAGACTATTCTGTCTCTAACAGATGATCTGTGTCCTGGAGATCTTCACCTTCGCTGCCTGTCTGTGTGTTGTTCTGTTCATCATAGCAGTGAGGCAGTGCCTGGCACTTCTCTTTGTGCTTGGGCATCTTTTGCTGCCCACTCTTGTAGGAAGGCCTGACTGAGATCCCTCAGTCTCCTCGCTGTTCTGACTCAGTGGGACACGTCTTCCTAGGGAGTGTGGTATTTGAAGATTAGAATGAACTTTCACGTAGTGGAGGATGATGAGTACTCATCCTGGTCCTCATGAACCTCTGCCATTCAAGGAAGTTGAAGTTTTATGTTTTTGCAAAAAAAAAACCCCAAAGCTTTTAAAAATGTAGTTATTGAAAATGTAGCTTCATTTTTAGGATTATACAAGGCAGTTGATCATTCTGTTTGATCACACAAACCTGTGAGGATGCTCCTAACCTAGACAGTCTCCCTATCTGGTCTTGGGTCAGTAAGAATTCATTACGCTTTAGAGTGCTTGTGAGAAAGTTTAAGACAACAAGATTCTTCAGTACACAGTTTTTGGAAGGCCCTGGTATAACACTTGAATATTTGTTCTTTGCAGATTTTTTTTTTTCAGGGAGCATGCATTAACTGTGGTGTGCAGTCAGAAGACAGGTGTACACAGAAATTTGCAAATACTTAGATTTTTTCAGATTTTAAGACATACAGGTTAGCTCAAGGGGGAAAAGTGTGGAACAAAGTGACAATTTCTGTCATATTTATGATGGATATATTCACAGTGACTGAGGCAGCTTACTCTGTGCTCTTGGATATCTTAAAACAAATCCAGTGATTTGACCATGTGAATGTCAGTTCCCAAACAAAAGGAAGCACAGTTTTCCTGCTTCTGTTAAGCTCAGTTATTCTCTGTTTGCCCTTCTGGAAGAATAAAATGGCAGAACTTCTTGCATCCCTGTGAGCAGGGAGAAGGGAATGGTACCCGGAGGATCTTGAGCGTTGGAAGAACAGGAGATATGAGGACAGAGGAAAGTAAGAAGGAAGTTGTACTGACACTTAAATAACCCCCTCAGCAGCCACGGAGGGGGGAGGAAGATGGCTTTTGTGCTGCCAGTCCTACTGCCCTTGGAGGACAGGTGACTGGGGTGGCCAGCTGCCATCAGGGCAGCAGCTGATGTGGCACTGAGACCATCACTGCCCACGTGCCAGGAGAGGCACAGCAGGGGCAGAGGAGCAGGAGACAATCAAGGACTAAGAGGATAGGGAGGTGTGGGGCTAAAGACTCTCCTGAGCATGTCTCCTGCATCCCAGTTGATAAACATGGCTGATATTTGGAGTTTCTCAGCTGTTTGTGCCATAAACACACAGCCAGTGAATTGGGCAGTTTGCTATTGGCATGTATGAAAGAGGGTGACATAATACATGGGTACTGCTGGTTTGCTTCATAAGTGGTTACAGACCAGCTTAAATGGTTTGTGCAGGAGATTTTTTACAGTATAAAGTGTCTTTAGGTGCTTATTCTGCTATCCATCACCAGAAATTGAAATAAGTTTGTGAATAGGAGGGTGAGTGGCTCAATCAGCCAAGCTCTCTGAGAGCAGAGCCATTCTGAGGTGCAAGGCAGCCCTCCATAGCAGGTGTTGATTGCACCGGAGCTGAGTCAGGATAATTTACTTAAGGAGCTGTGTAAGTATCTGGATATTCTGCTGCAGAGTCCTAAATCTGAAGGACAGAAGTTGTAGACAGACTGGGATCTGGAATGCAAGGATTTGTGCCCACGACCTCTCAGCACGGTTATGCGGCGCTGCGCGTGCTCTGGTACCGCGCCTTGAGGTTGGCGGCACTGACACTCAAACACATCCCATAAAATAGGATGGAGAACAGATGTTGAGAGAATAGTAATTAAAGCCACTTGAACTAGTTGTTACTCAATTTGCAATGAAAACAAAATATTTGACTGAGGAACTGAACTGAAGTTGGGGGGATGGGGTTTTGTTCTTGTCAGGCTTCTGTTACAATGGTACTGAAATGTTCATAATAATTTAGGAAGTGGATATAATAAATCCTCTTCTTTTTTTATAATTTTCTGAAGCGTGTAAATAATAAATGGGCACTGCTGTACAATTGATTTCTCTCAAATGATATTCTAATTTTGCTATGGGACAATCAAATTAGAACTTTAAAATACACCATTCCAGTTGAGAACTGGAAGTTCTTACAAATAAATTTTCTTGGGTTTTTTGCAGTGAAATGGCCTTGATTGTCCAAAGAAATTGTGGAGGTCTTTATAAGTATATAATGTATATATTTAAATGTATATATTTAAAAATTAATGTATATATTTAAAAATTAATTTGCAATATTTTCTAATTTTAGGTGTTAAAGAACATGAGAAGAACAAAGAAAGAAAATCCAAAGACTATGGAAGATCCAAGTCAAAGAAAAAGAAAAAAAAGAAAAAGAGATCTAAACCTGGTAACGCTCATTTTTCTTCTGTAGATGAAAATGACTCTATTATTTTGTTTTGTTACCCAGTCTAGCTCACTCAAGAGCAGGCATTGCAGTTCAGACTGCTTTCTTCACTAATATGTTAGCTCTGATTTTCTTAACTGGTTAATTTTAAATTGTGGTTAGCATGATCTGTCCACTTTGAAGTCCGTGGGATTAGGGAATGTGTGTAGCCTGTGTGAGTAGCAGTGGGATGTGAGGGGCAGGTCTCCAGCCAACAGTGCTTGTGTGGAAGTGCCTGTAAAGCAAAAGCATTTGTACACCTGCTCACCCTGAGGGCTAGTTGGGCTGGAAAGGGTCGTCACTTAAAACCTTTCTTGCTTCTGTCAGCAGTGAACAGTGACTGAACAGCTTAAAATTTTCTGTTTCAGACAAAAACTTTCTTGCCTGTGGAAAGCTTGCCCAGCTTCCTGCAGCACTGTGTAGTCCTGGAGCCCCAGCACATCGAGTGGGGACGGGCTCAGTGACTGGATGTGCCTGCTGTGGGTGTGCATGGGGCTGTTCTTCTGTCAGCTTTTCTTGACCACAGATTTCTACTGTTAACACTTCTTACAATTTTACAGGGTATTCCAGCGTTGGGGAAAACACAGATGTCTCACAGGAACTTTCTCCTGAAAAATCAGTTGTCACAAAATCTGTTTCTTCAAATAAATCATCTGCCCACCCAAGCACACCTCTGCAGTGTGCTGATTCTGGACAGCACAGGGGAAAATCAAAAGCAAATGGTGAGATGACTCTCCTCTCTGTCTTGCTGGTTCTGCCTTTTGTTGCTAGTAAATATGTGAGCTGCACTAGCATACTTGAACACTAGTTCTTATGGTGTGAATTTGGCTGTTCTTACACAGCACTGTGTGTGTTTCCTTGTCCCTGCCTGACGAAGCTGGACCCACTATTTTGCCAGATGATGTTGCTGCTTTTTGCTTTGACTTTTCCTTCATATACACCTTAAGACTGTTGCCCTTATTTTAGTAATCAGATTAATTTTGCGTTTTTTGCATCACCTTATTAACTCTAAAATAACCATGTTCAAACTTCGTAATTACATTTTTCATATTTTGAAAGGTTTCTACAAAGTGAGAGCTCCTTGAAAGTTAAAAATGGGTGCTTTGCAAGTTTGCTACAGAATGTGCTGTGTTTGAGAGACCACTGGGTGTGGTGGTGTGTAGTTGTGTAGATACACTGTGATACCGGTCATAATGACTCTGAGCTTCCTAATGAGGAGCTCTTGGGTAGCTGTTTATTGAGTAGGTGTTTATTGGTGTCTTCACAGTACTTCGTACACAGAAGTCATAAAAATGTGGCTGCTGTGTTCCAACTTTCATAATCCTAATATCTTGGTCCAAATTACTATTTACTGTCACAAGATGGTACACTAAAAATACAGCAAACATTTTGTTCTCTCTCTTGTTCTTAAAGCTCACAAATTAGAGGAAATAGGAAATGTATGACAACTTGATGATGTACAAGAATCTTAAATTCCTTATTGTACAGCTGGACTGTGAAGGACTATTTGATTATTTTTTTGGACACAACTCTCATTGTTTGGCATTAGGCAAAACTAAAAATTAACTTCAGTTAATTCCACTACATAGGCAAAACAGGAAACGTTAAAAACTGCTGAAGTGCATTTGGTGGTAATGTCTCGAAACGCATTCTGCAAGTCTGAGCAGTTGTGTTTTCAGACTATATCAACCATAGAACATACAGTAACTTGGCCATCAGTTGCCCAGACTTCTTTTGATCAATTCATAGACATTGAAAGTGGTGGGAAATATTGGAAATGGTTTTAATTTCATCCTTATCACAATTGCTTTGCTGCTTTTTGCATCTGCAGAAGTTGTACCACCAATAAAAGCTGTGCCTAGATAAAGTGTGGTGTAAGTAGAAGTGAAAGTCCTGTGCAGTGTGGCGGTGCAGTGTGCCTGACCTGTCACTTCAGAGCACCTTGGGAGTGTCCCAGCTCAGAGCTGGAATGAAACTTTGCAACTATTGTATTGGGTTCTCAGCCCCTTTAATTTGAGAACAGATGTTTCTCCAAAAGATGTAGTTTATACCACAGACTGGTGGTTCTGGTTTTGCATTCTGTGAGCTAAGTGATGAAAATAGTTCTACCCACCATAGGTGAGACCCCACAACCTTACTTAAGAGTGACTAAAGTTTTCATCTTCCACTCCCCTCCAACTCATTAGATTATTTCCAAATAATTAAAATCCTTGTCTTCTTCCTCCAATCCTCCCATTCTATCCCCAAGGAAGATGCAGACATTGATTAATATTATTGAGATAAGGATCTCAATTTAACCTGCTCTTTCAGTAAAGATTTTCTTGGCAGTTTTATTCAATCCAGAGATGCATTAATGCTTTGGCTAAGTAGTGTGAATGCATTCTGGAAGAATACCTTGGGCTATGCACTGCCCATGAGTTGATCCTAAACAGGAGACTAAATGAAAATAATAATTTCTGAAGCAGGATTAAATTCTGTATTGGACTCAATGTTTCTGTCACGAAGACATCACTTTGTGAGATTAAATGGTTCATAAAACAGAACCCTCTTACTGCTTTTTGGGAGCTCTACACTAAAAGTGCCAAATCACAATTCTGCACAAATTGCAGCAACTAGTATGAATCCTATTTGAATGTACAAGCCTGGTTTTGTTTATTATACTTACCTGTCTAAAGAGAGTTTGGGCCTTTGGTTTGAGACACTGTATGCTGAACTTACCATTTTAATGACAGAAGCTGTTAATAGCTCCTTAAAAATATTCCAACTTAATGAAAATATGAAACTTCATGATGTAGTAACCTTCAATAAAGAGTTAAATTTTGATGTTCCTTAAATGACACTGTGAACTCATACTTGTAGGAATGTATATCTGCATACTTGGGATGAGATCTTGAGGGTCGTTTGACCTTTTTTGTAATCACTTAGGATTTTATATAAATACTTCTTGTGCAGAGGATGACACCCTGAGTGAGTCATCTATGGATAGCTTGCTTTGGAGTGACGACGACTGCAGTCAGGATGTTGATGTAACCACCAACCCTGATGAAGAAGTTGAAGAAAGTGATTTTGAGATTGTTCGGTGTGTTTGTGAAGTAAAAGAAGAAAATGACTTCATGATTCAGGTACGAATTGGAGGGTAAATGCTCATGTCAGTGGAAAAGCATTTGTTGGTGGTTGGTTTTTTTTTTCTTCCTGGCAAGAGGTTTGACTGGAACGTACAATTCTCCAGATAGGCTGAAGGAAAAAAAAAGTAATTACTGGAATGTTTTGCTTTGAAGCAGAGCTGCACTTGTCCATTCTGCAGTAGTTAGCAAATTCTTAGTTCCTAATCTTCGAAAGGCCATCTGTCCATTCCACATATAGGCACTATTTTTAAACCAGCTTCTCAGAAAACTCAGAGCAGCTTCTATTATCTCTTCTGCTTAAGACTGTTGGTAAAAACCTCTTTGGAAGTGCCCTGCCTATTTTACTTTTACTTTTTGAGATGTTTGTAAATTGTCAGGAAATAATTCCATACAGAGCTGCTTTGAACCGTCACACCCAGTTCCTCTCAGTTTCAAATAGCGAAGTCAAACAGATCAACTTCATTTTTTTTCTCTAATTTTGCCATTGCTCCTTACATGAGCTGGTCCACATTGCTAATTCCCCATGAGTTTCAGAAGCAGCATATGCAGGAACTTAAGTGTGTGATGCTCTTGAACGAAGATGACAAGCTTTTTGTAGTTGCCCTTCTGAAGAGATGAGTTTCCTGAAGAAGTTAGTTGGTTTTGGGTGTTTAGGGTTTTTTTGTTTTGGTTTTTTTTTTTTAAGAGGCTCCCACCCTTCCTATCTAGAGTACCTTTTTCTTGTGTGGGCCTCCAATTCAAAGTGTCAGTAGTATAGCCTTTGAGGTAATTACTGCATTCTTTTGAGGTTTATTTGTGAAAGGATATGGCATGACACTAACACTAACTTCAGAAATATTTTTTTGGCACATGAACCTCACTCCTCATCTGCAGCTTTTGAAGTCACTTTCCCAGGCATTGTTCCTAACTTTTGCGAAGCTTGAAATCCACTTTACAGAACCCCTTACTGGTACAGTTCTTGGCCTGTTCTGTGAACTGCATTTCTCTTTGGCAGTTTGGAACTAGGAGGGAAGACAGAAGCTGAGCTAAACTGACTTCACAACTGCTGCTGATGTTTTGGTAGACTTTGCTTGAATGGAGGCAGAAAAGTGTTAAGGTGAAGAGGGGAGCACTGCTCAAGTTGCAGTGTGAAGAATTCTTGACTTCTGCAAAAGAACAGTAGAAACACCTTTTTTGCCCTGAACATCAACAGCCTAATTTTAAAAATTTTTAACAGTGCTGGCTAATGCAGCTCAGTTTGATGTGTGTCCTTAACAGTGGAGTGGAACAGCTGCCTTGACTGGGGAGTTTTCTCTGGCCTTGCATGCGATTTCATGGAGGTTTGCTGGGGAAGGTGTGATACTTTGTCTCTTAGTGGTGATTTCACTTTGATGCACACCTCTGTGTGAGTGTTGGATGCTGACATGCAGGGCAAAAAGTTCCTTGTGAATTGGGAGGGGAGAGTGCAGTGATGGGCAGATTGAAGTAAATCTGAGTGTACGGGAGAAAAGGAGTCTGACAGTGGGGAATAAAGGGGGTGGATGTTTTCTGAAATGACTTTATACTCCAGACTACCTCTTTGTGTTTTAATTTTCTGGGAAAACTTAGTTCAACACTAGGTCAGGGTTGCAGAATGTAGGGAACTGTGAGCTGGCTCAGGACACAGCCTATGGAAAGCTTTCCTGGAATGTTCTGTGGGCTGCTTCTAAGATTGGCTTTCTAGGTTGAACTAGTTTGGGGTTTTTTTTGAGCATCTTGCAAAGTTTTAAACACTTCAATTGTTTTATGAAAGAATTGGCTGGGAGAGCAGGTTATTCTCTCTGGAAAAGAGATGCAGATGGACAGTGTGGTGAGTACCTGCATTCATTGTGGGGATTGAGGCAATAGGAATTGGGAAGCAAAGAGGTGGTCACAAGATTTTGTGGGGCTGAGATGGGGGTGCAGGTTAGGGTTAGGTTGTTTGCTTAAGGAAGCAAATGCTGTCCTCTCCACAGCTTTGTCAGCCTGTATTTTTGGGAAAATGTTTTGAACAGTCTGGTTGTCTGTTGATGTAGAAATGCCTGAGTTTACTCTTTTTAAGAACAGAGCAGTAATACAAAGCAAAGCTGCTATGTTATACAACCGTGGAATTATCACAAGGGGAACCTATTTTCAGCTTTTCAGAGGTGGAGTGCCAAGATTGACACTTCCCTTTGGCTTTATAGAGCGAGAATCTCATGTAGTTGTCATAACTTTGTAATTAAGAAAGATTTCTTCCCTATTTTCCACTCACACTTCAATCTGACACTTGGAAAATGAATTCAGAGCTGTCTGCCTTAAGGAACTTGGATTTAGATTAGTCCTTTCTTTCTGAAGATAGGTCATTTTGCTCAGGCATGGGGTTTCAGAAGAATACTGTCCTTCTTTGCACTTTTCTCCCTTGGTGGGATGTTTATTTTTCCCGTGCTTTATTATTCTGACTGAAATGTGCTGGCACCTGGGGTACCTGCTTGAGCAGGCTGTGTACCCATCTGCCTGGACTTGGGATCAGAGTTAGGAACCAGGGCAGCTTCTTCATGCATGTGGCTGGAAGTTCATTTCTCCCAGGATACATGGATCCCCTCCTCTCTTACAAGAGGGAGAATGAAAAGTCATTTTCTCAGTGAGCTGTGCTCATTTCCACGAATGTGCCAAATTTAGAAATAATGGGGGAAAATGTTAATTTTAAACACAAGCACCTTATTTTCCCTGAAAGATTAGGGACAATTAAGGCTTAATGAAACTCATACACATTTAAAATGGGAGTTGGTTCCATTTAGGTATTTAAACTAATACACCTCCCCCCCCCCAGTTCCACTTAGAGATTTTATATAAACTTTCTTTATCCTGAACTTGCCTAAATTAATTGTCTTGAGCAATTTGTGCATAAGAACGTCAGGTATTGCACCAGGGTGCAGAACTCTGGGTCTGCATTTATGGAAGTACCTGCTTCAGGTAGTAGAAGTTAAATCAGGTATAAAAACCCCAATCTGTTGTTGGTCAGTGCTCTTTTTCCCAGTCTCTGTAACTCTGGAAGGAGGTTACTAGATTCCATTTCTGGAGCCTGTGTAAAGCAGCTGAGTAGCATTGCCCTGTGTTCCCTCTGGAGGCACAGTACTCCCTTTTCATGGTGAGGCCCAAACCAGTCCAGACAGACTGTTGTTGTCCCTTCTTTTTGGTCTTTATACCTGAACATGGGTGTGTTTGTGTATGATGTGTATGATGCAGAGAATTCTGGGGCTGGGTTTGGTGGCCTCGAGTGATGGAAGTAAATGGACTTGGGATGTATTTGTTCAGGAATGTGAAAAGCTGCTTTTCACATTCACATTTGTGTTCAGTTATTTCTGTTGTTACTTGAATTTCGATTGAAATATTTTTGCACAGCACTGCATGTTTTTCTCTTCCAAATTTCCTACTTGGTGTGCTTTGAATCTCCCTGCTACTGCCTGGGCAGGGGTAGCTTCCCTGCAGCGTGTGTGCCAGCAGGAGCCTGGAGCCTGGCCAGCCATGCTGTGCAATAGAACCTGCAGGTAAATGGAGGACCTGTGCCCTGGTGGGGTACATACTTAAATATCAGTTGAGTAAAGTAAAAAAAAGGTGGGATGCTTCACTGGAGTTCTGGGCAAAATTGCCTGGAAAATCACGGAGTGCAGTCCTGTGCAATATGGCATGATTTACTGGATGCAGGTGTAACTAGAACCAGGAGCTCACTTCTTGTTTTTAGCATAGTCTGTTTTTCTCAATCCATTTTCTTTGTTTTAGAACACCTTTTTCTGGCTCTAATAATCACCTTCGTGAAAGTAGGATGGTGTCTCTGCCTTTTTTGAAAACAACTCCTTATTGCTTTAGGACTGTTCACCCATTTTGTAAGGCAAAACATTATTGGTCCCATCCTTCAGAAACCTGTTTCTTTACAACCTTTTGCGTTCTCTCTTCCCAGGGCTTCTATTTCTTCCACCCCTGGGCCACTCATTTAATGCAGTATTCAGAACCTGGTTGTCTCTTTCTGTCCCTCCTACCTTGAGGAATGGCAGCAGATAAGAAGAGCATTAATAAAAGTGGTGTTGAACACAGATGAGGTGTTTAGCAAGTTGGCATCTTTGTAGGTCAGTGAGGAGCAGCAGCTGAGGTTGCTTGCAGTTGCTGATGGGGTGTGTTTTAGCTCATATTAGAATCCTCCACCAACATTAACGAGACCCCTGCATTAGGCTTTTGGCTCATGCTCTAAGAAATAAATCTCACTGCTTGGGAAAACAGTGATTTTGAACTGACATCACAGTTTCAAATCAAAATTGACTTAATATGTAGGGGTTTTATTCCGTGTTTCAGTGGTCTGTAGGCTGCAGTCGAATTTTGTCTCCTGTGAAGATATGGGAGGGGGGAGAAAATAACAGAAACAGAACATGTGAATACAGGTTTTTTCCTGCTCTAGAACTGTTTAAGAACAGTGGCTCTAAGAACACTAATTGTATTTTCAGTAGTGTAACTGTGCTGAATAGATCCAAACTGTGTCCAATCTTTGCCAATATGATGCCCCCCCTTGGCAGGATTTTGGAAGCTTTTGAAGCTGGTACAGCTGTATCTGCACTGCAGGTTTGTGCTGGTAGAGCTGCCTTTGAAATGGATAAAATGTTAGTGCTACAAGAATCAGTAAAGCATAATATTGGATAGTCCTGTGTGACATAAGTGTCTCTGGGATTTTGTAACTGAATGTGGTTTACTATTTGAGGGGGAAGCTTTTTAAATGAAAAATAGATCTGTTTCACTGGAAAAAGCTTGATTGCATACTGATTGCTGTCCTGGTTATGTGCACATGCATCCTGTGAAAGATCTTCATCTCCAAAGGGAATGTTTTTATACCTTTCAGAATATCTGCTTTCAGTTTTTAATTGTCATTCTCCAGAAATACACATGAAAAATGTCTGGGAAAGGCTCAGATTTTATTGTAGTCTGATTCTTTAATGTCTTTGCTTGTCACTGGAAGGTGGGGTGTGGGTCTTAATACACCTTTTTGTCTTAAAATATGTAGATGCTGTGTCTCTTAATTGATGTATTGAGCTCATGGCCTTCGTTTCTGTTAATGTGCACTTCTTGCCTTTGAACAGTGTGAAGAGTGTTTGTGCTGGCAGCATGGAGTCTGTATGGGTTTGCTGGAAGATAATGTACCTGAGAAATATACTTGCTATATTTGCCAAGATCCTCCAGGTACAGAAATTTAAGATTACATATCCTTCTTACAGATGTAGTACATTTGCTAGTTTTTATATATATATATATATATATCTCAAAGATTAAACTCCATTTTTCCTGTAGCTGTGTCTGTCACTATAGGTAATTTTCAGTTACAGAAAGTTTAATTTCTGTGAATGTCCATGAGTCAATATTGTGGAATTACAGCTGGACAGGAATGGAGTGGATGTTTTCACTGTGATGACCATCTGTCACATTTTGCTGTAAGAAGGACTGCACTGTCTGGCTGTGGCAAATGAGTGTAGAAGCACTCAGGAAGCTGAAGCAAAGAGTCCCCAAGGGCACATCTCAGGGGATGTGGCTGCATCTCTTCCCCAACAAGGCTGGGCTTCTGTGTTCTTTATAATCAGTCAGCACAGGGCTCTGCAGCTCTGGCTCTTGTCATTGGCTGCATCCCCTGAGACAGCCTGTGTATTGGCATTTATCTGGGGGAACACAGTCATAGGGGATTAAGCAACACTTTCCCTGCTCCTAACAATGTATTTTTAAATGCCTTGGTCCACAGCAGGTAAAATTACACTTAGGTGAATATTTTCTGACTTCCTACTCCATGGTTTACAAAGCCTCGATAAAAATGGAAACAGATGAGGTTCTTGCTTGAGTCCATGTTTAAAAATGGCAAGAAAATAGATCTCTGGCCTAGTGAAAAGACCCTTTTGGTTTATATACATAGCTGGATTGTGATCTCAGATTTTTTTGGTTGTTGAAAGATACAGCTCTTTTGTACCTTAACTTACGGATTTGTGTAGTTGGTTTACTGATGTTTGTACTCACAGCAAGAAAGACATGCCACACTTAAATTTTAAACTATTTCACTACACAGATAACAGTATATTTAAGGGATTTTTTTACAGTATTTTGCTTCTAGGATTTTAACTCTTTGTTTTCAAGATATTTTGCTTTGTGTCAACTGAAGTTAGTTTTAAATGTAACTAAAATGCACATGCAAACTGTCATCACACTTGAATATCAGAATGGTTTTGTGCAAAAACTGACTACAGCTTAGTTTGCTTATTTAATCATTAACTGTTCCTTTGAAGGTTCTAAAATTTACATTGGGGGAGCCTAATTTTTACCTCTGTTTTCAATAAGGAAAATGTCCAACTTTTTAACTGCATTGATGGCTTCTCAATTTCAGTGACTCGGCTTTTGGCTTGAAATGAGCTAATAGGCTCTGTGGATCTACAAAGAAGTGGCTTTTAAAACTGGCCATGGCAATTCAGCAAAATCTTTTTTAGGAGCTTTCCCCAGTCTAAACTGCTGAGATGTGCTACAGCATCACTTATGCTTCTGGAAATAAAAGCAAATTTGGTGTAATTTTGTCTCAAAACTGTACGAACTGCTATTTTACTCAATTCTCTTTGAGTCAAGTGGGATTTTTAAGACATTGGTTAACATTTACCCCTGCTTAATCATGATCAAGATGCTTATGATGTAACTGATTCATTCCAGCTACACCATATACACCTCAAAAGGGAGCGCTTTTTACCTCAGTGTACACATCATCTCAGTTGTTCAGCTGACCATGAAGTTCTAAAAGTCTCCATTTTATTCTTCTGGACTGAACTTTATTTTCTGTTACAGATGGCAGCTTCTCTAATGCAGAGATAAATGAAGGAGGGCTAATGTAGGTGTGTCAGGAACATCTCCAGTGTGGTCCTGACCATACCTGGGAGAGTTCCTTCCTTCTTTGTACAGTGTGGGCTGAGCTGTTACAGCCTTGAAAATTCCTTCTTCCCTGGGTTGATTTCTGATGCCGCTTAACACCTCTGTGGTGCCATCCCTTGTCCTTACTCTTTTCTTTTTTTTAGTTTCTCCTTAACTGCTGAAACCTCCAGTCAGTATTGACCTGTGTCTATTGGAGAGCTTTTGGGAGCTGTTCTCAGTCTGTGCTCCAGCATTATCCCTGGGTTTGGGGGCTTGCTGCCTGGGCTCTATGTAGGGCAGTGACTGTTTCTCAGGGTGCTGAGCTGTCTGCTGAGAACATCTGTTGTAACAGGACATTTTACAGGGTGTGGGGGAGCTTTTGTTGCATATTTGTTTGTGTGTTTGCAATTTAGCAAGCATCTACAGTTCTACTCTTTCCTGCTAATACCATTTTTGGCAGCTTAAGTTACTGATGCATTTATCACATTTAACGTTTCATTTCAGTTGTTGTTGATACTCCAACCTCTTAAGCTAGAATTACCATCATTAATAGCCTAACTTAGGAGATTTTCCATCAGAACCTCATCGTTGGTTCCTTTAAAATGTAGTTTTGAATACCTGTACTAATACATGTGTGATGTTTAAAAATAAGACCACTGGGAAAGGAAGTTCACTGCCTTTTTCTGTGTTTTGCTGTCTACAGAGACCTGCATTCAGACCATGGTTTGTCATAACCATGGTTAGACTAGACAGTGTGATATCCTGCTAAAATATGCCTTTCTCTGCCTCAGCTGCAGCTGCTTGTTGCTGGATGTCCTTTGATGGAATTTGGGGTCTGAATGGTTTTACAGTTGGGCAGAGGTTTTTGAGTTCCCACTTTACAAGGTCTTCATTTCTTCAGAGTTTTGTCTGCCTTTATAGGATCTTTAGTGGTGCTGTTGGTAAGAACAAATAAGCTTTTGCAATGCTTGGAGATAATCAGAGTTACTACCAGTCATGTTAACATACCACAGTTAATGCTTCATTTTAACTCACTCATTACTCTCACTTTAGGTCAGAGGTCCAGCTTAAAGTATTGGTATGAGAAGGAGTGGTTAAGCAATGGTCATATGCATGGCTTAGCATTTTTGGAAGAAAATTACTCCCACCAGAATGCCAAGAAGATCGTGGCCACTCACCAGCTGCTTGGGGACGTGCAGAGAGTGATTGAGGTGCTGCATGGACTGCAGCTGAAGATGAGCATATTGCAGTAAGCACATTTCAGTGCCTGCTGGCACCTTCTCAGGGGGAATTACATTGCAAGTAGAAAAATAGTCACAAATTCAGACTTAGGTTTGTGCTACTTTGTGGATTTATAACTTAGTTTGAATTGCTGATGTGATCTTGGAAAAGGGCTTGGCTGCTTAAAAGCTATTGGAGTGTGTTGAGTGTCAATTGACCACGTGTATAAAAGGGTTGGGGAAAGTAGAAAGAGGGAAAAAACTAATAACAGCAGCTTCTCCTGAAGCACCTAAATAGATTGAAGTAAGAAGAGGAGGATAGGTGTATAACCTGTGGCAACATTCTTACAGCACTTACCTTCTCCATTCTGGTAAATCTAATCGTAGCTTCTCCATCAGGAATCAGATGTTTTTATTGGGTGTGGTGTGTTGCTCTGCTGCAGTGGGAGAGCAGATGCACCTTCAGCAACCTGCAGGGGTTCATTTCTGTGCAAAGGTCATTACAGCTATATCTGAAGAAAATAATATAATAATTTATATAAATCTTGATTTTCTTTGTATAAAATCAAGTTTTCTGCATCTTTTTCCTGTTCAAAGTCATCCTTAGGTTGTGACGACTGAAAAAAATTTTTTCTAACTCAAATCCAGCAGTTTTAAATTGATTGAATTCCATTGTTATAATTTATTAGTTGATAAATTGCACAGCAGCAGCTATTTGGAAAGCAAAGCTTTTAGTGCTTTCAGGGTTCTTTAGACCTTTTCCTCTTATCTGTGGTGATGCAGGAGGTCCACTGGCAGGACTGGAAATGCTCAAACAGTGGAATAATGCTTGAAGCAAGAGAGTAGCAATTTTAACATAAGGTTTTGCTTTTCCATTATGAGATCCTGTAGTCAGATCTGCAAGTAATCCCTTCCCTCTTTGGAGACTGGAACATAAATATAAGGCCACTCCTTGGGCCTTTTGTTAAAGAGTGAGACTTCAAATTCTGATTTTCTGATTGTGAATTGAGATTTATGTAGTGCTGAGGTATGGAGCACAGGACAAGTACGTGATGCTTTTTACAGGTTTTGTTCCTTTTCTTTCCCATGCTGAAGTCAGTGTAATGGCCTGGGTTAGTTAAAGGTGGGCTGCAATCCTGTTTGGATCATCTGGTTAAAAGCTTCAGCCCCTGTTTTCTTTGTCATCACATAAATCAGAGGCAATTTGAAAAATTACTGAATTAAAAGAATTATTGTATTGTTGATGCAGATCTACCATCTAGAGGAGATGATTTCACAACCGCCTGAAATTATTAGGAGAGCATTGCTCAGTGTTTCAAGGAGTTGGCAAAGGATCCAAGGTGACAGTGGCAGTGCTATGGGAGGGAGAACCTTCAGCAGGCAGGAGTTAAAAGGTTACTCAAGTATTAGCATTTGAATTTTCATCCTTACGTAACTAGTGCATCATTTTTCAATTCTCTGTCTTCCGTAAAGTTATCCCTTGCTCTTTGCTGAGCAAAACAGTGTCTTAAGTGTAGCAGATGAGTGGAGCTAGAGCAGAAAGCTTTGGCGAGTGATCCCCTGGCTCTCAGTTTTGCAGGCAAGGCTGAGAGCAGCCAGGGAGATCATCCCTGCCGTGCTGGCTCTGGAGGCAGAGGTGCTGCTGGGAGGTGTCTGAGCAGGTCCTTGGCAGCTGTGCTGTGCTTTCCTCTGAGAGACATGGAAGAACCTGAGCTGCTGTAGGATGGGCGAGAGAGCAGTTACCTCACAAGTGAACTGCTCGTGTGTTGTTGAGTGCTTTGGTGAGCAGCTGGAAAAGCGGGATCAGCTGAATGGAATAAGTCCATCCATCTTTGCAAGGAAGCAGAGAGGGGGCTTTGGGGCAGCCCCCCCTCTCTGTGCAGCCCAGTGCAGGTGCTGTAGGGTCAGAGTTTGCTCTGCTTTGCTCTCCTTGTACTGCTGGTTTGATGCCTGACACACATGTGGAAGAACATCAGTTACAATGCTCAGTCTAAATTTTTTGTTAGTTGTATCTGTGTAACGTGATATGTATATTTGTCCCTTCTGCTGGAATAAATAACATATTAGTCAACTTGAAAACAACTAAGATAAAACTTTTTATCAGAATAGGTGGAGGGAACAATGGTATGTTGTTGTACCATACCTTACTAAAAATATCCCAGTTAAAATTAATTTCTGCTGTTTGTAAAAAGCAAAATGTTCATCAAGGGCAACATTGGTGAGAAATTGTATGTGTCTATTTGCAACTTACTTTTCAAATTTTTTCGTAATGCCAACATTTGACCTATGTACCACGTTATAGAAATGAAAATAGTGAACCTAGCAGAACATTGTAGGAACATACACAGTTGAGGTCAGTGAAACTGTTATTTCAGAGTACTTGGGCATTTTTTAGTGATTATGATGACTTAACATGTAGTGGTTCAAATATTCTTACTTGATTGCCTTGTGTAATAGGATAGTTTACTCAGTCACTTTAAATGGGTGGTGTACTTTTTTTTGTTTGAACAGAAATAAAGAGCATCCTGACCTAAAGCTTTGGTGTCATCCGTGGAAGCACATCACAGTGGATGAAAAAATCCATACAAAACACATCATTCACTTTGAGGAAAACTGTTGCAAAGAGGAGACAGCAAGTTATAGAACTTGGAATGGGACAGTTGAGAAGCCCTCAACCATTCCTTCTGTGGAGGAATCTTACATTACAAGTGAACACTGTTACCAGAAGCCTCGGGCCTACTACCCTGCCATAGAGCAGAGGCTGGTTGTGGAAACAAGAGGTTCAGCCATGGATGATGGAGTAAATAGAATAAGGGAAAATGGAGATGATGCCCTGTCAGAGAGATTTGGCTGGAATCTGGACCAAGAAATATGCAAGATGGAAAATGAATCCAAACACAATTACTCTAAGGTATTTGTATTAAAATAGACCTCTCTGCAAAGAGCATGTGTTTGCCTGGCAAAGAGCAAACCTCTACCTTTTTTAATAGTATTTGGTTTGTATTAAGTTTTTTCTTGTGCTGTTAAAGTTAAGTTGCCAGTAAGAGTTAAAATGATAGATGTGATCTACTCCTTCATTTCATATTATAATTAAAATACTAGGTTGACTTCTGGACCTCAAGTCACTCGAAAGGTATGGACCATGCATTATGGTCCACTGGCAGTTCATTGCTGCTTACTTTTGTGTGTTAAATATAAAAATAAACACTAGGGTGCTTCTGTTAGTGGCAATTCATGTGAAATGTGGGCTGAGGAATGTTAAAAACGCTCTGGGAAATGGATGGATCCCCCTCTGCTCTGGAGCCAGGCTGAGAGAGCTGGAGAAGAGAAGGCTCTGGGGTGACCTGAGAGCCCCTTCCAGGGTCTAAAGGGGCTCCAGGAGAGCTGGAGAGGGACTTGGGACAAGGGATGGAGTGACAGGACAAGGGGGAATGGCTTCCCACTGCCAGAGGGCAGGGTGAGATGGGATATTGGGAAGGAATCCTCCCTGTGAGGATGGGGAGGCCCTGGCACAGGTTGCCCAGAGAATCTGTGGCTGCCCCATCCCTGGAAGTGTCCAAGGCCAGGTTGGACAGGGCTTGGAGCAACCTGGGGCAGTGGAAAGTGTCCCTGCAGAGGGGTTGGACTGGATCACCTTTAAAGGCCTCTTCCAACCCAAAGTACTGTACAATTTTATGATTCTGTGAAATACTGAGCTCCCTTTTTTAGGTTAAAGGTGTGGTGAACTTTTATTTCATGCATATGTAAGCTGTAACTTGTTATTTTTGACTTCTCTACCAATCAAGATTGTGTTATGTTTCCCAGAAAAGAAAATATTTTATTTCTTCAGTCTAAAAGAACCATTTTCTACATCTTGTCCTATTTCAGCAGAAGGATGAAAAAAGTAGACAAGTAGAATCAACACTGTGTGGTCACATTTTGTAAAGGGTGGTAATGCTTGAGATGCTTCAGTGAAAGTTTTAGTAGAATTGCGATTAGATTCCTTAAGGAAAAATCTCTTCTCGCTGCAGAATTGTTTGCTCTTTAGCTGATCACTGGCAGGTGAAAAACGGCCTCAGCGTTCCCTGGGATGCACAGATTCAGTGCAGAGTCTTCCAGAGGGAAGGTGGCGGGGACATAACTACCCATGTGTGTTACCTTCACCACATCAGATGCTTGTGAAGTGCAGAGAATAGTTCTTAGCAGAATACCTATAAAAGTATGTCTGTATTTAGATCCTCTTGCCCAGACCAGTTTAACGTTAGTGTCTGGTCTGTGTCTCTCCCCGCTGGCCTGAGATGAGCTGAGTGCTCAGCACGGGGGCCTGGGAAGCCCAGGCAGTTTGGCTCCCCAGTTCTCTTCACTGTAGCAGATCCTCATGTGTGCATCTCTGCCAGGTGAGAGAGGCCGTGTCGAAGAAAGTCTCTCCAGAGGAAGCGATTGAAATGAAACTCATGGAGAAAGGCAAGGAAGGAGTTGTGAACTCCCAGCTGCAGTGGCAGCTCAATCTTCTAGCCCACGTGGAATCTCTGCAAGATGAAGTCATACACAGAATGGATTTCATTGAGAAGGAGCTAGATGGTAAGTAGTATTTAAAAGAATATTTAGCTGAGCTACCTGTTCAAAACATGTTAACCAGAATTTTACTTCTGCAGACCTACAAAGAGATAGGTGTTTCTTCATCACATTTCCTATAGAAAATAGATATGCTGCTGATGTGGGGGGGTGGATTTTCAAACAAAGAACAAAATTTCACAGAACAAGTTCTAGTTAGGTCATCTCTAAATAGCTGCATCAGATGTCTTTTTGCTTTCAGGTTTTTGTCATTTTCCAAAACTCTTCTGTGTATCTGCACTTCCCTGTTCCTTGGGGCCTTGCTGGCAGTGTCAGCCCATTCTGGGTGGCTTCTTCGGGCCACAAGGCTCTTATCCTTTCCTGTCTCTTCCAAATTCTTCACTTAAAGGTCTTTTGAGATTTGTTTTCCTAGTAGTGGAAGACTTCCGAACCCTTTGTGTTGGATTAAATGATCCAGGATAGTTCTTTCTCTTTACATTGTTGAGTCTCATGGTTGGTTGTGTAGTGGTTACAACAGCAGCTTTTCTTTCAGGGGTGTTGGGAATACAGTCTTTGCCCAAGTGAGAGCCCTCTCTTTATAAGTAAAGGTACTGAAAAGCCGAACAGCTGAAGGGATATTTCAGGTAGTGAAGATCAGTCAGGCCTGTAATCAATGCCTGTTTCATTAATGAAGCAGCTCTGGGTCCCAAAAGTTGAACTCTTTTATGTGCTGCCGAGCAGGGGGCTGTGCAAGGGATTTCTGCTCTGAGCAGGCATCTCCTCACTGCCAGGCTGGGCAATGCCCTCCAGTTCTTCAGCAGGTCCTGCCCCTGGGCTGAACTCACCCATTGATCTGGGCAGTGGTGGTGGCTGCTCGTGGCAGAGCTTTTTTTTGTCTTCAGGGTTTCATTCTCCATCTGGTGTCAACATCCCATGAACTCATCACAGTTCAACCTGACCACCTTCCTTGTTGACCTGTTACATTGTCACCTGAGTTGCCTTCTGCTCAGTGGGATTTCTGGTTCTTGTTTCCCACTGAGAAGCTTTAGAGCAGGAGTTCATTTTCCTTTTACCCCCATTTGTGTTACCCAGTTCTATGTGTCTTGGCCAGTTGTGTTCTGTACTGATAACAGATTTCTTTCATTACCACAGTCCCATCCTTTCAGGATCTTCAGTGGTATCTAATGGTGATCCTAAATGTACTCTGATGGTATAAACTGCCTGTACCTCAGTGTCCTTGCTCTGGAATTGACACAGATCAGAGGATGTTTAGCACCAGATTTCACAATATCTGGTCCTGAGTTTTCCTTTCCTGCTTTTTCCTAGGAACATCAGCTTCCCTCCTACCCCCATGTGAATTATTTTGTCATGTATCAAAAGTTAATTGGTGTGAGGGGCCTGTTTTTCTGATTTCTCAAATAACCAAATGTGAAAAACATTGCCCACTGCTTTCTTGAGATTCACAAAAGATTAAAGAACTCCTGTTTTGTGACTTCAGATGAGCTGTTTGCTGAGAACTGCAGTAGTGACAGTTGTGGTTTTCTTTGCAGTTTTGGAGAGTTGGCTGGATTACACAGGAGAGCTGGAACCCCCCGAACCACTGGCTCGACTGCCCCAGCTCAAACACTGTATAAAGCAGCTGATAACGGACCTGGGCAAAGTGCAGCAGATCGCCCTGTGCTGCTCCACGTGAGGCTGGGCAGGGGCACTGCCACTGGGCACGAAGCTGGAGCAGCTCTGGATCTGTACATCACGTTGGCATGCTGGTTGCATGGGATGCATATTGACTTCGGGGACTTGTGCAGAAGTGTTGTTTAAAGAACAGCTAAAAGGTTATTTTGGGTTTATTAGGCAATTACAACGCTGTGGAAGAGGCCATACCCTTGTCTCCAGAGGTTGGATGTCGGTTGATAAATTATACTTAAATTTTCACTCCTTAAAAGTTGCTCACTGAAACGGTAGACATGTTCATCATTAAATTGACTAAAAATTGTGCCACTGAAGAACAGAGTTCCAAGAGCCAAAAATGTTTGGTTGACAGAGGTTGTAAATAACTTTGCATAGTTTAAGTGACTCGTGTCATGTTTTATTCCTTCTGGTTTATGCATACTAGCACTCAGTATTTAATCATTAGGAAATGTTATAACAGTTTCAGACTTAGTAAGTATGAATGTCCAGCTCTTAACTATAAAGTGTTATGTGGAGGTTTGCAAGTAACGGTGGTCTGACCCCCACTTCTGTTACAGTAAATAATGTAGCAGGAGGTCACAGGTGGATTGCACTTATTTTCAGAATAAATGATTGTTTTCCATATTTATCCTGTCACTGTCACATGACTTGGTACTGGGGAAGCCCATGAACGTGGTGTTTATGTGCATTCTTGAGCTCTTTGATCCGGCCATCCTGTGCCTCCTGCAGCAGGACGGGATGTGCCGGGAAAGGCCCGGAGCCGCGCTCCCAGCTCACTCTGCAGCATGGTCTGTCATGGATGTGATGTATTTTCTACCCATTTGTTAATAATTGCCATTCCAGTTATATTTGGAAATGTAGACTTTTTGCAATACTCTGGACGTGTTTGTTGTAAAGACTCGCTATGAATGTGTGGTTTGGGGAATCAGTTTATTTTATATTGGTGTAAATAAAGCCTCAAGATCTATGCATGAGGTGCTGTCCTCGCAGACAGCGAGTGGATTATTATCTTAGATGGTCTGTGTTCACAAAATCCCTTTTTATACCTTAAGTTTTAATTTTCTGGTTTGTACTTTGTGAGAGCAAGGTGACAATGCTGCTGATGTTCAGTCATGTTATACAGAGTCTTTGGAAAGTCGTGAGTATTTGAGAAGTTCAAAGTCTTTCAGCTGCAAATCACCACTCTTGAAATAATGGCTGTGACTTTAGTTTTCCTTCCCAAACGTTGCTGAGTTCAGTTTCCTGTGGAACGTAGTAAACTGGTTTTGCAGTGAGAAGGTGTCCTTAAAAAGCTGGATTTGTTACCTTGATTTTATTGTGTGCAATGGTACTGCCAAAGGGTAACGTTCAGGCACAGTTTTAATGGAAAGGCCCGTACCTGTACAAATCATTAATTTGGAATATAGATCTGTAATATGTGTATTCTGCAAAGAATAATGTAAACTTGAAATATCCAATATTGTTGTAGGAGTTACAGTATCTACACAGTCAATATTTTATTTCCTTCAGAAGACAAAATAATTAGGCTGCTCTAGGTAGTAACTAAGGCTTTTGTGCCAAGATTCAGTTCAGGGAATAATTTGTCTCAGTTTTATAGTACTAGTTGGTATATAGTGAATGCAACATATGTACAGCAGAAAAATAAACTTACTTTTCTGTAGAACAGTTGGAATAAAGCTTACATGGTATTTAAGGATCACTTGGCTCTCTGAGGATGAGACCAGTGCTTACACCATGACTCGTTCCTGTCAGACCCCCTGAGTTCACGTGTAGCTCTAGAGCAGGTCACAGTGACCAGAGCAGCATCTGAGCAGCCCCCCAGCCAGGAGGGAATGTTTGGGGTGGGATGGAGCAGACAGGAGCTCCCTGGGTGCTGGCTGTGATCAGCACTCCTGCCACCCTTGCAGGACACGACTCAGCTGTGCTCCCAGGCCCTGGCAGGCTTCTTGCTCCGGGGGGGAACAACTTCTCAAGCAATGGCTTCTGTGTGCTCACTGTATGTTTTTACTTGTCAGTTAATTTTTGCTCAGGGCAGTACTGGAGGTTTGGAGGAAAAGGTGGTTCCCATGGGTAGATCACGTGGCAGATCCTGGAGACTTGTTTCCCTTCAGTAGTGCTGGGGAAGCCCTTATAGATAAAGACTGAAAATATTTATTTAAAATAGAGTAGCACTTCTCCTGATCAGGATTCTTCATTTGTGCTCTACCTGGATTCGTTTCTGTCCCTGTTTTTGCAAGTTTCCACATTGTTGTTATTAACCTGAACCAACTGTTCAGGCTGACAGGTCACTTTTTTGTTTCTTTAAATCACTGGTAAGTGAATGCAACGTGGAGCCTTGATGAACTGAGCAAACATTGCACTGTGGGTACATATGCGTGTTTGTCTTTGTTGATGCACTATTAGAACCGAGGGGCTGTACATAGAATTTTGCTTTGGAGCAATATTTGCAAAACTTGAAAACTTCTGTATCTTGGTGTTTGGAATAAATAAATAGGTTTTTGTTGGATAAGTCTTAGTAAAGTCTTTGTTTCAATTAATGATTGCTCAATAAAATAACTTTGGACTTTTTTGCTTGACATCACATTGAAATGCAGGTATTGTAGTTTGTCAGATATATAGATCTTAACTGTTCCTGAAGTCTGGAAATTATTGTTTTCCAGATTTTTGTCATATAAATCTGGAAATAGGCAGACTGTTATGTATTGGGTTTTGTTCAGTATTGTTTAATGAGGAGCTTGTACATTTTATTCCCAAATCCTAATATATGTAATGGATTAGTACCCGATACGTGTGATCTGACCCTTGTCTTTGTTCCATTTGGATGAGCAGCCTGGCGGGGCAGAGGCAGTGCAGGACTAGGGATGGGCTGAAGGAAGGAGCTCGATGCATTTGAACAATCCTTACAGAGAAAACATGAGGGCATGGGAAGGGGAGGAAGCTGGTGAGTGCTGGAGGAGCAGCGTACCTGGCACAGGCTGCCTGAAGGAAGGGCAGGCGTTGGTGTGCCTTCAGGTGCATTTCTGGTTCAGTCTCTTCCTCTCTGTTTCCCCAGCAGGAGAGCACGTGTATTCCCTGGTCCTAACAAACTTTGTTTTCTAATTTCTTTCTCAAAAAAAGCCACTCTTGTAAAACTGGATTTTAAGGCTGGAGGGCACATCGCTGCTGGAGCCTGGTTTGTGAGCCACTGGTGGCAGATCCCAGCGTGTCTCGTGGCTCGTGCAGGTCTTTGCTGATCACTTACATGTCAAAATTGGGTTTTGAAGTTGCGGTCTGAATTTGACATAATTCAGTGGTATGTGTGCCACGGCTTGCCATGTTTTCAGGAAAGTGTGCCCTGGGATTTATTTCCTTGCCTAATCTGAAGGCTCCTGCAGATGCCACAGCAGAGGCAGCTGCTCCATCAGCTGTCAGCCTGCCTGTGGTAGAGTCACGTTGAAGCTGCTCAGCCAAAGAGATCAGACACAGCCATGTTACTGTTCTCACTGTTAATTGCCCAGAAGAGGATCTGTGCAGGATCTGGTGTTGATCAGGGTGCAGCCCATGGCTGCTGTTGGTGCTGGTTGTGCTGGCAGCGCAGCAGCCCCGCTGGCCCCGGTGCCGCATCCGACTGCAGGAGTGCTTGTGCCCGGGGCTGCCTCTGCTTCCTCGGCAGAGTTCTTGAGCACTGCAGGCCGCTGCAGTGGTTCCAGCAGAGTTTCATATCTGTGTGTTTAATCCTTCAGGGTGCACAGCAGCTCTTGTGAAGTGAAGGAACTAGGTACAGCTCTTGTTCTGGGTAAAACCTGCCGCAGGTACCCAGAACAAGGTCCTGTTTGAACAGACAAGGTAACGGTAAATACCACATTTTCTTTCCTGGTAGAACAGAGATGCAGACAGAAAAACTGAGAGCAAACCAGCGAAACTGGGATTCATCCTGTCCTGCTGTGGCATGTTGCTGCTGGTGGTATTTGTGTGCCGTCAGGTGTTTGGACAGGAGGGGCTGGATGGGACCACAGATCCTTGGAATGCTCCACACTTGGGCCTGAGGCCCTGCATGGCCCTGTTTCCCATCGAGGTGGGGGAGATATGAGCTGCATTGGGCTCAGGAATAGGAGCTGTGTGTACCTCCTGAGCTTTCAGACTGGTGGCTTTAAGTCCTAGAGCTTGAGTACGGACGTGGCAAAGGACACTAGGGAAGGTCCTGCTCCTAAAGGGATCGTTTCTCTGCCCTCTTGTGTCTGTTGGGGTGAGGGTTGGCTGGATGCTGCCCTGAGCCTGGGCTCCAGGCACAGCTGTGTCCTTTGCACAGAGGCTCAGAGCTGATGGAGACACTCTGCCTGCTTTGCAGCTCCTCTTAATCCCTTCAGAAGTCCCTTTGATCCCAGCAAATGCTGGGCAGGTGCTCCAGGGAAAGATGCTCAGTTTGGTTTGAGGGGGATGAAGGGCAGTGCATAGTCTTGTCTGGCTGGGTCGCACATCTGGGTGTCAGTAGGTACTTGTCACTTCAGAGGGGGGTGGTGACAGGGCTCTGGGGGAGGTCATGCTGCCCACAGTGCGGCTCATGTGGCCAAAGTGGCCACAGCTCACAATCCCCTCAGGAGAGAAGCTGGGGAAGAAGCTGGGAATCCCCTGGGGAGAGGCTGGGAAGCTCCTCTCCCTGTGAGGGTCCTGGGCACTCAGAACACCACCAGGGAGGACCTGCTGGCTCTCCAGGACTCCAGCTGTGGCCCCTCCCCTGCCCTGGCACTGGTGGGTCTTGTCAGGGCTTGTTGAGTCTCTTCGGAGCCCTCAGTGTCCCTGTCCTGCACTGCCTGGGACAGGAGCCCTGTGGCCCCCTTCCCTGGCTGAGTGGGCACTGCTGCTCCTGGGAGCTGTTGGACCCATCTCTGCTTCTGTCACCTGCTAAAACCTGCCTTGTACCCATGGGGTTCAGAGGCTGCAGCATTCAGCCCTGGGAGGCAGGGAATGGGGCTGGGCCATTTCCCAGCATGAGTGGCATGTGCCCAGAACAAGGAGCTCTCAGGACAGCGAAGGTGGAGGTCTCAGAGGCTGCTGGTGATGTGGCAGGATTTGAACAGCCTTTCCAACCACATCTGTCCCATATTACCTGGCTCCCTGTTAAAAATAACAGGAGCAGCAGCCTCTTGATTGTGGCAGTAGAACCACCCATGTGTGTAAATGCATCCAACAACCTGGGTGCATGGTGGAGGAAGGAGACCAAGACCCTCCTCACTTCACACAACGTGGGTCAATGGCAAAAGTAAAGGATGCAAAAACCCTCTTGAGTTGCCTCAGGGGCCCCAAGGGTGACAGCAGGAGCCAAGGCCAAGGCTGAGGGGCAAACCCCAGCTTCTGTCCTGTGCTGAAGCCACCTGGGCTGAAGGTTGGGGCTGAGCAGGTCTGTAAAGCTCTAGGCAGAGAAGGAAATGAGAAAGTGATGGTAGGTTGCAAGAGTGAGCTCATCAGACAGGAACAGGAGGAGGGGATTGGAGCATGTCCAAGCCTGGGGGAAGGGGAGTCCTTCTGCACTGACCTTGGGGTGCAGAGGGGGAAGGAAGAGAGAGGGGATGGCACCGAGCAGTGAACCCTGTGGCCACAGAGGAACTCCTGCTTTGCTGATAAGGGCCTGTTGAAAGTGGAGGCTCAGGAGTGTGGCTGCTCTGAGGTGTTTCTGCTGCTGCCCAGGCCCCTCAGCCCCGTGGGGTAGCTGAGATCAGGGTTGTACATGAGGGTTGTTTGCATTCTGCTTTTCTGAATCTACTCCTGGCACAGACCTGTTTCTTCCCCCATCATTCCTAGAACAGCAGTTGTGACATTAAATTACACTTTTAAACCTCCTAGGTTCATAAATTTGCCCGAAGAGAGGGCCAGCCGTGACTTGTGGCTCCTCACCCCAGCTAGGGGCAGGAGCAAAGCCCCCAGGCTGTGGTGGTGAAACAACCCCAGGGGCAGGTCACAAAGTGTTCACAAACTCTCAGCTGTGAAGGAGATGCCTTTTAATTGAGACACTACAGATGATTATTGCTGCATGTCCAGCAGGATCCTGTTTTATGGAACTTACAATCCATCTGTTAAAAGGTTTAAAAATCAGCTGCTTTGAGCACAGTCAGAGGCTCATTTCCCCCCTGGCTTCTGGTCCCAGCAAGCAGATCAGTGAGATGGGGGGGGGTGAGAGCATGAGGGGCTGTGGCTGCTGCTCACAGGCCCTTCCTGCACAGGCACCCACACCCAAAAATGTTTGAGCGTGAACTTGGGGGGTCTGACGGGGTTGGGCTGTTTTTCCACGTGGGCCAGGATTTAGCCTGTTGGGTGTTTACATCCTCTCTCTGCTGCTGTGGCAGCGCAGATGCCAGGAGCATCCTGTTGCAGCCTCTGGGGCAGGCAGGGCTCCTTCTCTGTGCAGCCTCTGCCGCCTCCTCCTCCTCCCAGGGGCTCTGGTGCTCAAAGATCCCATCCCTGAGTGCCCAACTCGGGGGAGGATGGGCCCTCGGGCAGCCCCTTCCTCCTGCACTGGTGCCTGGCCCCACCTTGGTGTGGGCTGTCCCGGGCCCAGCTTCCCCAGCATCGAGGAGCTGGGATTGTGGCTGAAAGCAGGAGAAGGCTGAGCTGGGGGATGGGTGTCCAGCACAGGCTCTGGCCAGCTGGGGCCTGTCCTCAGCTGTTCTTTGCCCCGTTCCCTGCGGGGTCTGGCTCAGGGTTGTCGGTCTCTGAGAGGAGCAGGTAGGAGCTGATGGCTTCCCGCAGGCCCAGGCTGAAGGGGGAGTCCTCCGGGGGAGATGCGTTCTCCGAGAGCAGGAGGGAGCTGCTCGGGGCAGATGGGGCAGTCAGCAGGCAGCCCCCAGAGCTCGCGGGTCTGGCAGGGCTGTGGGAGCCTCAGCTCCTGCCCTGGATGTTCTCACCTGTCGATCTTGTCCCAGTGCAGCGACGGTTTCTTGACGAGAGGCGGTGTTGGAGCCGGGGCCGCCCTCATGCCGTCTGTGGAGCAGGGCTGGCTGAGGGGGCAGCACAGCCCCGCGCTGAACTCTGGGCACGGAGCCAACAGCATCAGCATCGGCAGCCCCCCAACCCCGGGCACCTGGGCAGGTGGGGCTGCCACCTTTCCCCCTCCCTCCCTCCGGGGCGCGGGGCATCTCCCCACACACACGGCTCAGGGTGCTGGGGCTGGCGGGGCATTACCAGAGTAGTGGTCCACCAGGCTGTGCAGGCTGGGGAAGGTGAGCCCGGGGGAGATGTAGATCCAGCCGTTCTCCAGCCGGTGGATGCGGTAGTGAGTCACCGAGGCCCAGGCAGCGCGTTCCCCGCGGCGCAGCGACAGTGAATAGCAGCCTGGAGGGCGCGGGGCCGAGGGCTCGTGTCTGGGCTGCCCTGGGCACCCACCCCGCCCCACCGCCCTGCCTGGGCTCTCTTACACCCTGCGGGGCTCTGCCGTCACACAAGTGGTGTCACCCTTCCCATGGAGCTCTGCATCCCTGTGCCAGCCCCGTGCCCTGAGGACCTCCAAACCAACCCGGGGATGGGGGAGGGCTGGGACATCAGATGTCCTTGGTGCCTCAGCCATCTGCACCACAGCACCCGGCACGGTCTCCTTCACAGGGTCCCCTTGCTGTGGGGGGGCCCTGTTTCATTTTGTGGGCTGAGCTTTATCACTTCCCTTCGTAACCCAAAGCTGTAGGAAGCCGATAGGTGTTTGTTCTTTTGAGGCCCCGTGGCAGGGGCTCAGCACAAAGCGGGAGAGCAGCAACACCGAGGAGCAGACTGTGGGGAGGGCCATTGCCAGGAGATGTGAGCAAGGGTTCCCTCCCCCTGCTCCTTGGCAGCCCACGGGGGAGGACTGGGAGGGGAACAGGAGCCGGGCCCGAGGGCTCTCACCTCGCCTGGTCTGGCTCTCCCGTATCAGGAAGGACCCGCTGTGGTTGCCTGGACGGAGCAGCAGCTCCTCCGCCTTCTGCCGACTGACGCCCTCGTACAGCCACCTGTGCGGGCAGGGGCACTGGCAGGGACCCCAGGGCACAGTTTGGGGTGCAGCAGCACAAGTCCTGGGGACACTCCAGCACGCTAGGCCACCTCCCCCAGCCCCAGCACTGCTCCACGGCCAGGGGGAGACACAGGGCAGGAGGTCCTGGTGTGGTGGCCAGGGTTTGGCCTTGGGGTTGGCCACATTCTGGCAGTGGGGCCGTGTCCCCAGGACCCTCCCTGGGACAGACCCTTCCCAGCATTTACCCGTGCCTGATCTTGGCCACACAGCTGCTGGGGACGTGGCACTCCTTACCAGACACCTCGGACACCACCAGCCACCATTCGCCGTCCCTGCAGGGAAGAGGGATGACCTGGCCTGAGGGGCTGGGGCTGCAGCGTGCGGGAGGAGACCCGCAGGGTGGATGCCACCAGTGTGGCCCCACGGGCTGGACACTGGTCAGCTCTCACTTGGTGCGGGGACTTACTCAGAGAGGATGCGGAGCTGCTCCCCCATCCTCAGCACAGTGGCCACCCCTGTGCCGGAGGGGAAGTCACAGAGGGCCAGGGCCTGGAAACTGCTGGGGGCTGCAGGGAAGGTGAGAGGGCTCAGTTTCCCCCGCAGTGCCAGCCCCGGCTGGGGCAGGAGGACCGGGCACGAGGTGGGGGTTGGCCCAGCACTTACCTGCCTGGGCCGGCAGCGGGGGCTGCGTGGTGTCAGCAGATACTGATGCGATGCTGAGCGGCTTCTCCCGGCCAGGCAGATTCCCCATCCCTGGGGTTCAGCCCCTGGGCTGCTCTGTCTGGAAGGGATGGAGGGCCTCAGGCTCATGGGTCACATCCCTCGCCCTGTGTCCTGGGCAGGGCATTTCCATGGGATGATGCCAACACGGTCCAGGGCAGGGCTTTGGGCTGGGGCTGAGCCTGGCCGGCAGCTCCCCGGGGGAGCCCTTCAAGGAAACCACCCTCCCACCATCACAGAGGGTGGGATGTCTGGGGACTGCCCAGGACAGGGCATCTGCAGCCTCATGGGGGACAGCCCCTGGCCAGGCTCACTCTCTGCATGCTGCCATCCTACCCCAGCCCCCTGTCCCCCAGGGCCTGGGGCACCTATCCCAATGCCCCAAGCTGCTGGTCCCCAGGGGGATTCAGGGGCTGTGGAAAACACCTGTTCCTGTTCCTTGACCATGGAGAGGTGCAGTTGGAGCTGTGTGTGACCCGGACCCGTCCCAGGCTGAACTCCCCTCCTTCCCTGCCCTGACTCTGTTCCTTCCCTAGTGAGAGATGAACGCCACTTACCTGCCTTCCACTGCTGTTACCATTATTTGGGTGCTGTCAGGCCAGAGCAGCCATCAGCCAGCTCAGCCCTCCCTGCATGGTGGAGCCTCGGGACAACCAGGGTGCACGGGGACCCTCTGGCACAGTGGGTGGCAATCGCTGCCCTTGCCAGACCCCTTGGTCCACCCTCAGCCCGCTCCAGGGCTGAGTGTCAGGTCCCAGTGCTGGGGCTGCTCCCGGCGGCAACACCGCGAGGGCTCTGAGGTGCTGCAGCTGCGGTTGCTGCTTCCTGTGACGTGCACACACTAGACCGGGTTTCTCCTTTTCACTCAGTCCCAGGTCACTCAGCTGAGCTCCCTGGGGCCTTTGGTGTGGGCACCAGGCCCAGGTAAATCCCTGTGGGCACTCAAGGCACTGGGCATTGCATGGGATTTGTGGGTGGGGAAGTGGGAGGGATGGGCAGCACATGAGAGCAGGAGCAGAGCTGACACCAGGAATCGTAGGCTGAGCTGGACATGCACCATCCCCAGGGTGGTCTTAGTGAAGGGGGGGATGTCCCAGGGTGTCTCCTCACCTGCAGCAGCACCAGGGCCAGGTGCTGCCCTCAGTGGGTGAGTGGTGCTGGATGTATTGGGCAGGGGGCAGTGGTTGGGATGCTCATGGGCACGCACAGGTACCTTGCGAGACAGCACTGCCCCAGAGCCAGCACTGCCCTACAACCAGCACTGCCCACTGTGCCCACCCCAGGCTGGGTTACGGGTGGGAGCAGCCCCAGCTCTGTCCCATCTCCACCCTCAGCCCATCCAGGCCCAGCAGCCGCTGCTGGTGTGGGACCATTCATTGCCCAGACTGTGTGTGTGGACCATCCACCTTTCAAAGCACACACTGCTTGGCTCAGCCAGCACCACCTCCGCTGCCCTCATGCCCCCCACCCGTTCCCCCCCCGCCCCCCCCCCCCCCGAGGTCAGGACCCTCTGATGCACACAAACACCCACCCCCCCAATCCTGCCCTGAGGAAGGTCCTTGGGATTTGCTCTCAGCAGCTCCCAAGCTCATGGCCCAGCTATGCAGTGTGGACTGTGTCCCCCCCGCCATTTCCTGCCGTGTCCCCGCTGTGGGAACAGACACTCGGCAGCCTCCTGCCACAGCTGCACGTCCTGCTACTGTTTGTGCTGAAACTTGAAAGTTTCTGGTCAGCTGTAACTGCCTTGACAGTGTGAAATACACTCGGGTTCAACAAGGCTTCTGGGCCTTGTGCTACTCTTGGGGCTCAGGACCCTCCCCCAGGCAGTGCTGTTTTCCAAGAGGTTGATTATGTCTTGGAACTGGTGGTGCAGCACCATTGGGGTCCTTTTGGATGTGGGGGACAACCCTTGGTGTGCCATGACCTGCCCTCCCCACCTCCAAGCCCTGCTCTGGGCTCAGAGCTGGAAAATAAAATAGGGCCTCAAGTTCCCCTCCCCAGCCTGAAGTGGGTAAAGTGGCTTTCTGGCAGCACGTGGATTTCCGGGTCAGCACAGCCTCCCCAGCAGCTGAGGCCCTGCAGCCCCCACGCAGAAACCTCAACCCATGGCTGCAAGTCACACTCTTCTATCAGTGACCCAGAGCTCTGCTCAGCCAGACTCACCCTGTGCTGAAGGAGACGCTTAACAACAGAGAAATTTGGCATCTTGGGCTGGACACGCCACTGAATGAACTTGCCCCAAGGTTTTAAGCAATTGGGAATTCAGTGCTAAGGGAACGGGAGCATGGGAAAGCGCTGGATCCCTCTACCTGTCCTTCCCTGGCTGAGCCCCCCCAACTGGGGCATCCCAGCTCCCAACAGCAGAAAGAGATCAGGGAAACACTCCACCATTTTATAGGGACTTACTCCAACCTCCCTGCTGCTCCTCCAGGGGTGGGAATGCCCGTCCGTGCCCTGCAACCAGTGGCATCCAGCTCACACCCCCGCAGCCAGTGGGTTCAGGACCCCAGTCCAGGAGAGGCCGTCTTGAGCTCAAGCTCTTTGCCTGGATTTAGTTGGTGTTGTTCATGTTGCCCAAAGAAATACTGTCCTTTACTAAACTAATTTCTCACCTTGTATTTTGCTTTGATTTTTTTTCCTTTTTAACAGGAAAAGCACTTGCTTATGTAAAACCAAGTTTACTTTTCCTAGTTATTCTTGGGTAATAAAATCTATGGCAACCATCACTACAGATCTTGCCTTGCTTCTGCCCATGAGCCACCATGGCAACAGCACTCCTTGCTAAACCATTCCTCTTCCAAATTGCTAAAATCTCATCTCTGTATTAAGCTGGGCTCCTAGTCCAGGAGCAGCCTGGAGCTTGGTGCTCCACATCATCAGGAACAGCACTTGCCAAGTTTGCACCTGCCCCTGCTGCAGGATCATTTCCTCTGACTCATTTCCCTGTCATTTAAATATTGTGTTTCCTTTTTTTTTGGGCTGGAGACAGGACAGTTCCTGGGTGCAGCCCGCTGGTGTTAGATCCCAGTGCTGCACCTACACTGGCTCCTCTCCTGGTGCTTTGCATCCAGCACCTGCATCCAGAGGTGCTGAACTTCCTGCTGTGCCTGGGGCTGGGTCTCCTCAATGGTCTCCTGTCTCCTTTAGATTCAAATGCCTGTTTGTGCTCATCCCTTTGTACTGCCACTACTCATTCATTGACACAACTGGCCAGGGTTTCCCATTTCTCAGCTGTCATTCAGTGTGCACTTCAGAAGAACACTTTGTCTCACTCCTGCAATGACCTCCCCCAAAGGTCTCATAGACAGTCCAGGCAGGATCCCATCCCACAGCACAACAGCGAGACTGGGACTAACTCGTGCCCAGCACCATAACCCTGCTGCAGCCCCAGTGGGCTCTCCATGGATTATGGTGACACCTGACAGCAGGGCAGATGTGCCAGCAGACATCCTGCTGCCATCCAAACTGCCCTCTGCCCTCTCGTGTCATGGCAGTGGCCTTGTCACAGGTTTGCACGTTAACTCTGCTTCAGGGAGGGCAGGGGGCTCCGAGCACTGCCTGTTGGGAGGTGGTTCTTGCCTGTGTTGCAGCAAATCTGTTGTTTTGTCTCCATTCTGGACGTTTCTAGTTGCATTTTGGTAGAGGCCAGCTCTCTCCAGCGCCCTTGGACAGCCTCTGCCAGGGGCCACTGTGCCACCAAACACATTGTCCCAGTGCAGAGGTGCCCAGTCCTCTCCCTGCCATGAGGAAGAGTTTGCCTCTTCCTGCAGGAAACACCCAGACTGGCAAACCCCGAGGGGTGCAGGTTGCCAAGAGAAACACCAGGAGCACACGGGGTAACAATGAAACTCAGTTAGTTATAGCTTTATTCAATAACTGGTACAAAGTTCCCCTCAGGCAGAGCCTCCCCATCCCATTCCCTACCTGAAATGGCGCAGATTGTGAGCGTGACCCTGGGAGGAGCTGGCTCCCAGAGGGTCAGGGCTGCTTAGCAGTGAGGAAAGGATGTTTTGCTCATCCATCAAGACCTGCAGCAGCCTGACCACTCGTCCCTTTTCTCCCATTAACACCAGACCCTGGCACGCAGCAGGTATCTGCTGTCCACCCTTGGTGACCTGGCCAGGTGTAAAAAGGCAGCAAAATTGTGAATCCCACAAAGACAGTAAGTAGTACCTGCATAGAGTGTTCACTGCTCACCCTTCTGACCAGACTCACAGGAATGTGTCATTGTTGGCTGTTATTTACATTCCTGCCCTCAGGTAACTGCACCCTGTGCAGACCCTGCCTGGGCAGCAGCAGTGGGAGGCAGAGCTGGCAGTGCAGGAGATTCTGGGATCTTCACCTGGCAAGGGGCACTGCTTCCCATTTCACAACCTGCTCAAGATTAAAGATTCACCTGTGGCAGGGTAGAACAGTGACAACGTGTCACTGCATCCTACCCTTCTGCCGGGTCAGCAGAGGGTTGTGGAGGTGGTCTGGGAGCCAGGGCTGCTGGAGTTTAATCCCTTGTACTTGGTTAATAGTGCACCTTGTTAGTGGAAGTTTACAGGTAAATTATTTGCTCTTTCAGGAGGCTCAGGTAAGAAATCACTCTGCTCCTTCTTAACACACACACAGATGAGATCAAGACAGTATTCCTGACCATTTGTTTTTCTCATGGCTGCCTGGCATGTGGGAACACACAGACCTTCCAGTGGGCTCTGTGCCCCAGGCACAGCTCCATACAGAGCACTGCCTGCTCCAACACCTGGAGTGCCACATCCTTGTGGTCTTGCTTTCCCACGTCCCACCGATGCCATACCAACTGCACCACAAGGGTCCTGTAGCAGAAGCACAACTAGAAAGCAATTCTAAACCTCACAAAGCCACAGAAATTATATTTAAATGAAGAGGGGAGACAACGGCTGTCATCTGGATTGATCCACAGCACAGACAGGAGGTGGCATCAGCATGTACAGTAACGGGACTTACTAAGACCGCGGAATGTCAACGAGTTTTAAAGAGGCTCTGATGCCGAGGGAATACAGAAAGGATCAAAGTAATGCCAAGTACAGACTACCAAGGAGGTGGCTGCTTGGATGGGCATGCACAGGTTAGAGAGAACAGTTAATGCCATGTTGGACAAAATGCTAGATTCTGAGTGGGTTCATTGGGGCAAGTGGAGCTGTCTAAATCCAGAAGAGGGGCTCCTGCCTAACAGGATACTTCCATGGTTTGAGGTGCAACCTGGAGGTCAATTCCTTCTGGGGTTCCAACACTTCCTTCCCCGTGGGTGCTGGCATGGGAGCGGCTGCGGCTGCTCTCTCCGGAGCCCACGCTGGACGAGGAGTGGCTGCGGGAGCGCATCAGCCGGGTCATGCTGGCGGCCGGCACTGCAAGAGAGAGCACAGGCACTCAGACCAGGAGCAGCTCCTGGAGCCAGACCACAGTCACTGGGGCGTGTCACTGGGTAAGCACAGAAAGAGCTGTACCCTTTGTGAGGAAGAAAACTCACTCTTCACCGCCAAAATTAAGTCTTTGCACGTCTAAAGCAAGATGTTTAAGGCCCAATTTCAAAAGGTCCAAGGTGAGCCAATGCCAGCAGTGTAACTGATCATTTGCAAGTGCAGTCACGGCCAGTGTCTGTGCAAACCAAGGCAGCTGTGGCATGGGTGACCTTTTGAAAGTCAGTCTTGTCACTCCAGAAAACCACGGAGCTGAAGTCATGCAACAATCAACAAAATACAAATGAAAGGTGGAAACCCATGGCACACACACAGTACAACGACCAGCCCACCCACAGCAGGACATGCTGAGACAGAGCAAAGCACCCAGAGAACAGTTCCACCCAGCACACAGAGCGGGGCCGAGGCGGACGCACGGTTGGAGGTACCTGACTCAGTGCTTAGGTGGCTGAGCTGCACATAAGGGACTGGAAACAACATGAGACAAGGAGAGGGATGAATACAGGAAAGAGCCAATTAGTTGCGGCGTGTGAGTAGTGACTGCACTGCTCCTGGGACCCCCAGACACCTTTCCTTCCGCTCCCCACTCACACGCTGTACTGAAAGCTCCCAGGACTTGTGAGAACAGCTGCTAATGAGCCCCTCAGGGAGGCACCAAGCTCACCCAAAAACTCATCAGGGCAGATGTCTGCAAAGCCTTTAGCTGAAAATCACAATGCACCTGATGACATTAACTCCTCACTGCACACCCCACACCTGCTCAACAGAGATGTTGTCTCTCTGTGTAACTCCAGATACGGGACAGATATCTGTGTCTTTGGGATGACAGAATCAGATTCCTGCTAAAAGCCTCCTGCAGGGCGTTACCTTCCACCTGCAGTGTCAGCCCAGGAAGGTCCAGCTGCTTCAGCCAACATACAGCAGGCACAGCTGTTGGAGAACTGGCATCCGCATTTCGAGCAGTGCCCAGCTGTGATTTGCTTCTCCCTTGTTCTCCCCAAGAGAGCCAGCCTTGTTGACCATGCTCTCCAGTTGGGAAAACTCTTCTGGGATGAGCCACTACTTCTGGAAGGAGGAAATTGCCCCCATCCTTCCTCATGGCTGCACATCCTCTTGACAAGAGAGCTGATACCCAAAGTGATGGTGAAGTCCTTCTGATGACAGCACTTGAGACTTTGCTAACACCAGGAACACAAGAGACATGAATGTTGAAACCCTCTCAGGTTGTGAGGCTGAGGGATCCTTCTCACACAGCATTTTGTTCTGCAGGATCAGGTGCCTCTGGCCAGCCTTGGAGAACATCACTGTCCTACACTGTTCCTACCTCTGAGGAAAAGCACAGAACCTTCTGCTGAGCCCTGACCATGATGTGGCAAAGAACTGCTGGCTGTGTGGAGACCATTGCAGGTGGCACAGCTGCCACGGTGGCCATGCCGAGCGGTCAGCCAGTCACACAAACCAACTCCTTCCTTAACTCCAGCTTTTAAAGCTTCATCATCCACAGAAGGGAGATCCCAGCCCCAGCAGGCGAGATAGGGCTGCTGCAGTGCATGGAGAAGCCCTTCTCCTGACATCCCCCAGTAGCAAAGCCCTTCTCAGAGGTAAAGAAGCCTTTCTCCTCCAGTCTCCCAGGAGCACCAAGGGAGAGAGCTGAGCAGCTGTTAGCCTGACACACTCAGGTGACAGTGACTTCTGCCCCTAAGCACAGGGAGGAAGCCAGAGGGCAGGGCATGCACTGGCTCAAAGCACAGCTCTCTGGGCTCCCTGGGTGTCTCAGAAGTCACCCAGCTCCCTGTTCAGCCATTAGAGGGATTCGTTCCAGGGTGTTGCTTATCCCTGGTGAGAGTCTGAGAGAAACAGGAACATCTGAGGAGAAAGGGAAGAGCCCTCATGTCCCCGTCTCAGCTGTGGGGCTGCACCCTCCTTCCCCTTAGAGAAGGTTTGCACAGAAGAGTTGCTGTTCTTGGGAACACACTTTTCTGGACTGGCACAAAGACGGACTTACAAGGTTTTACCAACACCAGCAACCAAAAAGGAGTCACCAACACATGTCAGGGAATAACACTGGTTTGCTAAGGCTTGTCAGCACACTAGTTGATTTTCCAGCATGGATGGATCTCCTGGCAACCACACTAGATCAGGGATAGGGACACAGATGCCAGTGGGCTTGGATGGACCAGAAAGGCTGAGTTCCCTTCATGACAACCCTGCTCCAAACCACAAAACTATGTTTGCCACTTACTGTAGCCCATTCCCTGCACGAAGTACTTGAAGGCTTCAGTCAGCTTGCCGGGCTGTGGAAACAGAGAGGTTGGCTTTAGTGCAAGCAGAACAAAGGGCTCTGTACCACCCAAGTGCCCTGGGAGAGCCAGGTGTGTCTCACCTGAACCACCTGGGGCAAGCCCCCGCAGTCAGCCATCTGCAAGAGGAAACAACAGGCAGGTTGAGCTGTCCTTCCCACCCCAGGAGGACAATCCCACACCACACCAGCCCTGCCCACCCGCCAGGGCTGAGAGCACCAGCCTGGTGCTTCTGTCACCTCACCTCTACTGTGGCTTCTGTCACTTCACCTCTACAGCTGGAGCAAGGCTGGGTGACACACCTTTTGGGACCTGCTGCTGAGGGAACCCCACACCTTGGAGGCCATGCTACCAAGCGATCTCAGGCCACTCTGTAGAAGGCCAGCAGTGACCCTCCACCACTTCTGCTTCCCCGGCCACTCTGCCCGAATCTGCCACTTTGCACTGCCATGCAGCAGCTGTCTGCACACTGCCGGGCCCACGTGGGAGGGGGCAAGGACTGGAAAAGGGAATTTGTTGCTGCAGAGAACAGGGTGGAGGCAGGGCACTCCTGCTAACTCTCAGCAGGTCTTCCCTGCCAGTTAAGCTGGCTGTAAAGAGGGATTTGGGAACCTCCTGACAAACTCTTCCCTCCCAGCTCTGGCTGCACGGACGAGAGAACACACTCTAATGACTGTCTACAAACTTCTTAAAGCCAAATGCATGGAAGGCAAAAACCTAAGTGGAGCTAGGCTCAGTACAACCAGTGTCTTTGTGCAGGCCAGAATGATTCTGGAGTGGCACTCACCTTCAGAAGGGTTGTTTTGGTTGGATCAAGACGTGAATTGCATTCCACCTAGAATAAAAGGAGAAAGGGACATGGTATCACACAGAAAACTTGAAGAGTCAGATGTAAAATACAGGGCAGCTGCCCCAGAGGCAGTGGCTGTCTTCAGCAATGGGAGTTTCTCTGGGGCCAGGAAGGACTGAGCAAGAAAGCAGAGAGCCTGTAGGAAGAGAATAAAAGATCCAGGGAGGAGTGCCAGGTGTTCCATCCAGGGATCTTGTGATGACACTTGTGACTTCAAGTGAAATAACCCCCTGCTTTTGCAATGCACCATGAAACCCTGGAGCATCTTTTGGGCTCTGACAGCAAGGAAGGGAAGGAGACTTCTGCACAGTGCAGCATGAGGGACATCACTTAGTCCCCTGGCCAGAGAAGGAGGCCATGGCCTCTGTAAGGCTGTTGCAAAGAGGGAATAGGTGGGGGGCCTATAGGGAAAGCAACCTCAGCAGGGGAGGTTATCATGGGCTGGGAACCTGGGCGGCCAGACAGTCACACCAAGATGCAGAAGACCTTACCCTGTACCCATGCTGTGGTCAGGAAACAGTGGGAATCCTCAGGGATAGTATCCTAGCAAAGTCAAAACTTGCTAGTCAAAAATTGTTTCAGACTTCCAGATCAGAGTGACAAAAAGGCAATAGGCCATAGCCAGAAAATGCCCTCCATGCACGTTTCCTAGGTCCAAGCTACTGCTTTAATAGATTCCTACACTCTTCCATGGTTTTGGACAACTGCTTTTGTTCATGACCCCCTGGTCTCCCCACGATCACCAGCTGCCAGGGAGGAGCAACATCCCCACAACCCCACTGCACTGTGCCATGCCCCATTTACAGCTGTGCTGGGAGGGAAGTGGGTTATGGGTGTCTGCAGAGGACAACAGGAAGGAGATGCTCCTAAGTGCTGCGTCCCCGATAATGCAGTGCTTTAACAGAGCTCTATGGGACTCCACATCACAGGAATTGGAGTCACACTGGATATTTTTAATCCCCTGGTAGCCTCAGTGTAACAGCAAGAGAACAGCAGTTCACGACTCAAAATGAACTGCAGGCAAAGGACACGTGGTCCAGAACAGGGTCCTTTGCATCCGTGTCGAGTACAGTGCTCATTCTGATCCTGCCATCCTCACCTCGAAGCTGCTCCAAGGGCCACTGAGTCTCCTGAGCCTCAGCTCTCCCATGAGTAGCTAAGGGACTAGAAAAGAGCCTGGGACAAAGAGCCACTGTCTGTGACTGATTCTGGGCAAGGTGAAAGCACTGCAGGGTTGCTCAGTGAGTTGTGGGGTTAATGTCACGAGAGGAAAGTGTCCATGGGTACGTACCACTGCTTCCACGGCAGGAGAGTTGTCACCAACGACGAGCAAGGCAGGGCACCTGGTCAAAACCCAAAACAGATGTGTTACAGTGCATCGAAGGGATTCTTGAGAAGGTTGAGCTCTGTGAACCAACAGCCTCATGAAAAGTTAACAAAAAAAGGCTCCTCAGAACTCCTGCCTGCCAGCACATCTCGGCATTTTGTTGCACCAAAACATTCTCCAGGGCTTCCACACACCCCCATACTGTCTCCTCTGCACACACCACCTGCCACTGCTGCTGCTCACATGTGCTCTGACTCTGCCTTCTGGAGAATCTCGGGGTGTTCTTAATGAGAGGGCTTCCAGACCTCTGTGCCCCACTGCAGATGAGAGTCCTGCACCGCAGCCCGAGACTGTCCCAGACAGTCTTTCCAGTGCTTGGGCTTGGTGGGGTTCTTGCTGAGAAAGCAACAGCATCTTTTCTGCTGTCAGTAACTGAGACAGGCTGATCCAGAGCAACTCACTTGAGTGTTTTTGCAGTCGTTTCATTGACACCAACAACTGGTCTCTCAATTTCCAGGTCTTTACGACTGAAAGATAAAACATAACAATTCTCCATCAAATCTGCAGAGGAAACTAGTTATCATGGGAGCACACAAAATCCAACCATGAGTGCAACAGGTTTTCACTCCCTGTGTTATGCCATGAGCAAGAGCCCCAGCAGTCATCCCCAGGAAATAGGATCCACACTCTCATGGTATTGCTGTGTGCCCAGAGATGATCTACTGAGGTGTCACAGGGTCTGTGGGCAGACACGAGGGCTGGGCTTGGCTCAGGATAACAGCTGAAGACTAGGCTTAGGACAAAGGTTCCCCTGACATGATATCCAGTAGGATAATACATATGGCAGCACATCTACTGAGTAGGGAAGCTATGGGAGCAGTCTGTCAGGCAAAAAGCTATCCTGTACCTGTTGTATGAGGTGAGGAACAGCTGAAGGTTATCTTGGTTAATGTCCTGTGCGATATGAAGCCTGTATGTTTGGATCAAATCTAGATTTGCCTGCAGTTCCTCCTGTACAAAAGCAGAAGAATTGAAAGACAGGAAAAAATATTTTTCACAAGTAAAGAAACAATAGTCATAAAAATACTGAAGCATTAAAGTGCCTCATTCCCTGTGAGTAGTGAGACAGAGGGCAGCAACTCCAGAGTGCATCAGTACCCAGGAGACAGGAGGGGTATGTGACATGCCTGGCACCTGCCATGCTTTGGTAATGTGACTATGGTTTTACAACTGGCAGCACCCATCTGCTGCAAGAGTAGAGGTATCCTGAGATGGGGTAAGTTAACTCCCAAGCCTTGGTAATGTTTACACAGACACAAATCACTTTGGGTTAGGAAGGTCTTCCGCTGATGCTTAATGTTCAAGAAGCAAAGCTTTATAGGTAGGCAACAAGACTGGGACCAAAGAAAAGTTCAATTCCAACACCCAGTTCTAAGAAAAAACTGCATTCCTAGAGAGACAGAGACAGAGAGCAGGGAATGCAAGGAATTCACATAGAGTGAAGGGGCCCAACAGCAGGAAGAGAACAGCATGTGCCCTGAGCAGGAGTTGATGTATTGCAGGAGGGCTCCAGGTCAGGAACTGATTTGCTGTGTGTCATACACAGTGTACACGAGGCACAGGCCCTGCCATTGCCCAGTGGGAGGGAGACAGCTCATTGCTGTATCCAAAGTTTTCAGGAGGGGCTGGTTTTCCTCTCCTGAAACTGAAAGGGAAGATGAAGAGCAGAATGCAGCAGGTCAACATCTGGACACATACAAGGTACCACTGTCAGATCCAGCTGATCTGTGCTCTACTCAAAACTCCAAAGGCTTCCATGCTGGCTACAGAGAACTGGCTGCAACTTGTTTCTGCAGGCAGTGGCCAGGGAACCGCAAGGAGTTCTGCCACTAGTGTGTGGGACACTACTTCCTTAGCATGCCCAGAGACAGTCAGGGCAGGGGTGAGGATGTGCGTGCTCCCCTCAGCATGCAAATCCCAGTGTGAGCCTGACACACAGAGAAGATGGTACTACCTGTGGCAACCCTTAGCTGATGGACCTGAGCTATTTGGGAGCAGCTACATACAGAAGTTAGAGCTCCGTGCACAGTTGCATGGGCAACATTAACACCTGCTGGGTACTTACATGGCCAAAATGATGTGCCAAGACAATATCCACTATGTTGGTTGTCCAACCTGAAAACTGAAGAGTGACTGTGAGTGAGGAGGAGGGAGAGTAACTGGGAAATACAGTTTCATTATACATTCCAAAGCAACTCGTCAGAGTAAAGAAAATAATAAGTGATAGAAGATACAAATGCCTGAAGTTTTGGATGGGCATGCAAAGCTTCAAAGAAACATGTGCACACACAACATAGCTCTCCAGAAACCTGGAACCTTAAATAACTGCAAGAGGCCAGAATAATTAAGAGATCTGTTCAATCTCAGTCAAATGAAGCCTGCAAGCAAGAGTACTAAATCTGAGGAAAGTTGAGTGCTTTAGAGCCACTCACCTCCAAGCAGTTTATCTGCATCTCTCGTTCACATATGATCACACCCACCCCTGCTCCTATGGCCAAGGCCACACTACACCCAGACTGAGAATGCAGCAGGGACAGAAATGAGATTTTACAGTTCTTGCCAGAAATGGACAAATTCCTGTATTCTGTCCTTTTTTCTTACTCTACACACTGCTCAGTAAGTGCTGCGGAGAGCAGATGTGCAGGGAAGCAGAATCTCACCTTGGATGCTGCCCAGTCAATCCATCCCTTTGCACATGGATCAACATTAATAAGAACGAGTCCCTCCACCAAGTCGGGGTGGCTGAGCTGTGGGGAGAGAGCACAGGCACACTCAGAAGGATCATTCAGCCCACATGGGGAAAAATGGCTGGTGCAGCAGCTGGAAAGCTTCTTGCAAAAGGTGTAGGACAGTGAAATGCAGACAAAGTGGGGAGCTCCTCTGTGCAGGGCAGCCATCGGCTCCCAGCCAGACTGGACTCAATTAGGCCATGGCACGGAGGGACCGAGTGCTCCACAGCCTTGCAGCCCCAGCAGATCTTGGCAGTGCCTCCTGGGGACCCCGGGCAGCTGCAGGTCCTGCTGAGGGCCTGTGTGTCACAAGGCTGGGAGCAGTGACACTCTCTGCTCCAATCCAGCACAACCGTGAAGAACCTGGACAGGTTCCTGTGCCCAGAGAGCAACTCCTTCCACTCCTCAGGAAAGAGGCAGTCTCCCAGTGGAGATGGGGCAAATGGCAAAGAAGTTGGTGCTGAGGCTCCCAAGTCCCTGCAGCCTGGGCAGAGGCCTGGCAAGCGTGAGCTGCAGGGGCACCTGCTCCATAGACAGCACTCCTGCTGCCCCCCAGCCCGCAAACACCCCTTCTCCTGCTCCATCCCACCGCCCCAAAACCCTGCAGTGTAACTCAGGCTGCGTGTGGGGGAAACATGGGTACACAGCACTTATGACAACTGTTTGCAAACACAAACGCGGCAATCTAATGCAACCAGCCACCTCTGAGCTCTGGGCTCACTCCAAGGCTGAGATTCTATGGCAGCTCTCCTGCTCCATTGTACAGATCGGTGAAGCAGAAGGAAGCACCTCTGTGCTCAGCAGGAAACTGCCTACAGCCCAGGAAGCATGGCAAGGGCTTTGTGGCACTTCACTGTGCTGAGCACAAAGGCTGATTTGCACGAGCTCTTCTTTTGCAGGGCTGAAAACTACACAAGATACAGAAAGCAAGGAACAGCCAAACACCAGTGCCTCACACTGCCCCAGGCTCAACCCTGACTGGAGGGAATGGGAAGCAGAGAACTTTGTGTAGGAGGGGCAGCTGCCCAGCGCAGGGGCTTTAAGAAACAATAATGGCCTAAATAATTGACAACTCTCTGCACTCAATAACCTAAAGAAAACTTTACTGAAAATGTCAGATTTCTGGGGGTTTTTTAACACTATCTCTGAAAGACTCAGGTAAATTCCTGGGCTGTTAAACGATGCCCACTGATTTCACATAAACACTGCACTAGAGAGAAATGTGTAAGCAGGTACTAAGATAAAGGCAGCACATTTTTATCTAAGGGTGGAGTACAAAATCTGCCTCCTTCCAGTGACAAAGCACATTCCTCATCAGCACTGGTTTGCAGTACATCACATCAATTCCTTGGGATCACAAACACTGGACACAACACACAGTCATGCAGCCAGTCTCTGTGAACACTCAAGGCTGGTTATTCCTAGCAGTCAGAATGGGCTCTGATGACTCAAAAGCATCACACTGCAGTCTTTCCACACCTGGCATAGTTTCAGAGTAACTTTGACTGCTCCAACATAACCATCTGGCCGGAGGTAGCTCTCCCAGGGCTCCCTGCAGCCCTGCTGTAATTACTAACTGCTACTTTGCCCATGCCCCACACACTGCGTGTTTGATCAGTGAGGACCACAGCTCACAGGAGTCACAAGCAATGAAGAGATACTTACTGCACACCTGCTGAGGACATAAGCACCAGCTCCCAGGCCAATCCCAATGAAGCTTTTCAGGCTGAAATACAGGCATTTCACAGTCAACAAGACTAACTTAGCTCAGCTGAAGCATCCCTAGTGGCAAAGCCTTTCCCCTCTCTGCATCCAGCTGTGCACTTATGGCTCGTTTTCAAAACAACCCAGCAATGATGCAGCAGCCTTAAATTGCCTCAGGTAGCAGACAGTGTTCCCAGCACAGAACTAGACAGGGGCACACTGCTTGGGAGGTGCTCAGGCCTCTTGGGACACCTCAGTGAGCACTTCAGATGTGGCAAGCAGAGGCACAGGTACGTGCTGGAATGGCTGTCTCCAGCTGGCTCACCCCTTTTCCTTTCAGAGACTTACTTCAGGTGCGTCAGAACAGCAGGTAACATTTCAGCCAGTTCATCCATACTGGGATATTGGTACCTGAAAACCAAGAGAGCATCTCCAAATACAGCTTGACAGAGATTACCTTCCAGTTCTACCCGAGGTAGGAACATCTGACAGGCATGTGCACAGGTTATTAATTTGCAATGATACTGTGTGTTCCAGCCAACTGCATGGATCCCATCCCTCAGAACAAGACTAACAGAGCTGTGGTCTTTTGGGCAGTCAGATTTCTGTGGCAGGATGGACAGATGAAATGCCAGCTCGACTGCAGTGTGCTGGGCTCATGCTCAAGTCAGACAGCTGGTACCAGACTCACCACTAGTGAGGGCTTTACCCATGTCTCAGTAATTAAAAAGTTCCCTGACTGCCCCTTGGGAAGCCTCCTCATCTTGCCATTTCCTCTGCTCCTGAGAGCTGCCTCCCACTACACTCAGCCTGGCAGTCCCAGCTGGCACAAATGGGGTGCCACTTCAGTACAGACTGAACAACACAGGTCTCTGCAGAGCTCTTACCCAGACGGGAACGGGGGGGCTCCTTCCTGCTGGCCTGGTGCATCCACATGGCACACAGCAAAATGCTGGGTAATCTCTTGCATGTCTTCGAAGTTAAAGAATGCGTTAAAACAGGATTTGTCTGCAACAACAACAAAACAAAATGAGACATTTCTTGAAGTTCTATTGCAATCCACCCTCCAAACACATGGCACACACCTGCAGGAGCTCAAGCCCCTCTAGGCCCACGGGGCAGAGTGTGCTGAATGGCGTGTGCTGCTGTGCCTCAAAACTGCAACATAGCAGCAAGTCCCAGCAAAGGAACTGCCACGACTGCAGGGCAGACAAACAGCCCAGCCTGTGTGCCCCAGAAAGCAGGGCCTTGTTCCTGGTACTCACAGTACCAGGAGGAGCACCCGTGTGAACGTAACAGCATGTGCTGGGTGGGAAGACGTGTCGAAAGAGAACTGAGCCTGCTAGAACATTACACTACTTCTGCAGCCTTGTAGAAGGGACTTGCTCACCTGCCCAGCACCCAGGGAAAGAAGGCCCTATCACACAGTGCAACAAGCCAGCCAGAGCATTATAGTGTGTTGGGTGGACCTATTTCCACTTTTCCACCTTGGCCCTACCTTTCAAGGGCTGTTGGAATGGACAGGGCATGCCACATGCTCACTCTCCCTCTCTCTCCTGCAGACCTTTATCTTTTCACCCTGGAATGACCTCAGCTCCGGGTCAGGCCTGCTGCTCCCCACACTTAAAAGCAAACACTTAAAAGCAAATACCACAAACAATCACTTTTTCAGGGTTCTGGGAATGCAAGGGCTTACGGTTGAGGCCAATGTCATGGTATGTGAGGATGACAGGTCTGTTCCCCTTGGGTGTGCCCCGCATGGTGACATGAACCACTCCAAAAGCTGTCTCAATGTCATGTTCCTGCAGAGAGAGAAGAAGGAGCCTCAGTGTTATGTGTGCTGCCTGCACCACAGGGAAACCTAACTGAAGGCCAGCAGCAAGGGCCTCATCCCCACTTCAGCACTGTTCTCCTACCCACAGTACAGCTTTTGCAATCACAGAACGGTTTGGGCTGGAAGGGACCTTAAACACCATCTCATTCCACCTCCTGGCCACATGCAGTGACACCTTCCACTAGATCAGGCTGCTCCAAGACCTGTCCAACCTGGCCAATCCACAGCCCTGCCAAATCTCTCTGTCCAATTCCTCTGTAAAACTGCTGCCCAAAGCAGGTTGCTTTTTTTGAGATGTGTGAAGGGTCCCGGCCTGCATCTTCCCATGACCAAGATCTCATTTCAGTGGCTTTCAGTGATGTTGCTGCACTGTAGCAGAGCTGGGTGTCACATGTGCAGCTGTGTCTAGGGACTCAGGGCATCACGAATGCAGCTCCACTTCCACAGCCAAGCCTTTGTTCCCCAGCTGGTGACCTCTCTCCAACACACCAGCTTACAAGTCTTGCCAGTGCACCGCCCAATGCATCCCCTTGGCATCATCCTGTCCATGGCTGGTGGGAGGGGACATAGCAATGCCCAAGAGGCTGGCAGCCTCTGGGGTCCATGTACCAGGGTGTTTGGGAAACAGCACAACACAGAGCAGGCAAATGGGACAGCAAAGGGACGCAGGCTCTGCAGATCCCATCACTGCCTGTCTGTGAGGTTGCTCCCATCCACATAGGAGTGAGTGGCAGCTTTTCCTCTCAACAGCAGTAAAAATGAAAGATCCAGACACACACATATGTGTTCTCCCAGGCTGCCTGTCTACTGCAGCCTCACTTTGGCCATTTGGCCAAGCCCCCTCAGCTCTTGCCCATGCTGCTGCATTAGTGTCTGCTGACCTGTACCCCAGGGAAGGGTGAGAACTGTACCTCAGCCAAACACTTTTTTCCATTATACCAGGTTTGGTAATGTGACACTGAATCACCCCCAGTACCTCCGGCAGCTGGCACCAGTATGGAAGGTTATGCTGGTTTCCAGCTGGGCATCAGTGGAGCAGTTTCATGACCTGTTTCATGATTAATTGCCAGCCAAACCATGTGTCTTTTCCCAAATATCAAGAGCTTTTTGCACTGTGCCTTATGCCAGACAGCAAGAGGAGCATGAGGCCTCCTGGTACCTCTTCAGTTTCTGTCCGGTGCAGAAACAAGCCACAGCCTCATAACGACACATGCAGAAGAGCCCACAACATTGTCCCAGTTGAACTAAAATAGCTGCAAACACAGTGAGACAAACACTGATCTGGGATAACTATGGACTTTGGAAAAGCTGTGGAGATGGCAGGGAGGCTGGGTACACAACATCATCTTTAGGTCCCTTCTCTCATCTACAGAAATCAAAGGAGAGACTTACAGACACTATAAAAAGCACCAATTACTTTCTTCATATTAAAACAGCATCTGCTTAGGAAAAAGCCTCATGGTCCACCCTGAAGTAAGGACATTACACCTCAAAAACATGTTTTACTAGTTTACACAAAGTATGTGAAATATGTTTTTGAAACAGTAATTTCCAATACCCTGAAAGTCATTAAACCAAATATAGGACTGGTGAGAGTACCTGGCTTGCAGCACACCAGAAATTCACTTCACCTCCCTTTTCTGGGCACTCTGAAGGCTAGTTGTGGGCCAGACTGATTTAGTTCTTGCAGTGGAAGACCTTCGTTCCCCCAGCTGTGCTTCTTTTAAAGGGCTCCAAAGCCTATTCCCTTCCCCCAAAAGTGTGGCAACAGGAGAGCTGCCACAGTTAAATCATCTGAGGTAGTCTGAAGCCTTCTGGAGCTTGGCTTTGAAGGATTTGTGAAGACACCTCTGACTGGGGCTGGGGTTTACCTGCATGCAGCTGTTGCACTGTGCACATGCAGAAGCTGGAGTACCTACTTACACAGCAGCAGAGACCTCTCTGCAGGCGAGGTTACCCAGCCTGATGCTCACATGGAGGGGGCAGGACAGGACTAGTCTGTGTGTGTAAAGTGAGCATGTGTCCATGTGGCAGGAATGCCTGCCCTCATGGCAAGGCTGCACAAGGCAGCCCAGGGCACAGCCTCTGCTTCCTGAGCCTCCAGAAAACCCCCAGCTCAAACCCCCTTGGCGATGTCTTGGCTTTCGGGGCTGCTTTGCTGAGCTGGGCAAAGCCCCGTCCTGCACAGCCACAGCACTGGCCCCCTGTTTAGTGCTCTCCAAGCCTGCAGGTGTTAACAAGCCCTTTAACAATAAAGTGGCAACTTTTGGAGAAGGCCAAGAGTGGTGACTGGCAGTGCTGGTGGCTGGGATGGTGAAACACAGGGAACTCACAGAAGAGCCCAACAGGTGCCAAAGCAACCAGAGCTGGCAACCCCCATCTGCACTTCCCTATGCCCCTGAGCTCACCAAGGCCTGGACTGCCATTAAAAGCAGGTCTGCCTGCCAGCTCTGGCACTTGCTGGGCTCTTCCATAAGCAGCTTTAACTCACTGAGCTGGCAGGGAACTATCCAGTTGCCCTTTTCTTTTCTTTTCTTTTCTTTTTTTTTTTTTAATCTTACTTTGTTAGACTTCTGCCAGGTCAGTGAGTTAAGAAGCTCACAGAGAGGTCTGGCAAATGCTGGTTGTGGCTCAGAGCCCAAGAGGAGTGCAGAAGGAATAACCCTGCCCTGAGCACGAGGCCGGTTAAACTGACTCACGGCTCGTGCAGGGGGACTAGGGAGGGTCTAAGGCAGCAGCAAAAGGTCAACTATCAAACAGAAGCACAAAACCTAAACTGAGGCAGCAGTGAGAAAGGCACAGAAAGCAACAAAAGAGCTGGTGACATTTTAAAAAGTCTGCACTACAGTCTTTTCTGGAATTACACTCAAACTCACTGCTCAGGTCACACCTGCCTTCACTAGGTGAGCTACAGGACAAGGTACTCGAAACAGAAACACCCACTTCCCTTCAGAGCCTCTGTCACACTGCAGCACCCTGCACTTCTGTTTTCTGAAGCTGAGCTTGGGTCTCAGCTCTCTAGTGGGAAAGGAGAAGAGTTTCCTTGAGCTAATAATTAATCCTTGCTCTCCTGCTTACTTTGACATTGCTAACTGTGTAAACTGTGATCTGGGGAAATGAGACTGTTGAGAAGAGATTTTCCATGTCCCCACTGGGCACCAGCCCAATCTGAAGGGGACTTCCCTGGCTACTCCTTCAGTCACATTAGTGATTCCAATACAGGGAATGTCCACTGAAGATGGAAGCAACATGAGAAATCCCATCTTTGAGAAATCCTGTCTTTGAGAAATCCCATCTTTACGAAATCCCAGCAAGCAGAACTTTAAAAAGTTTAAGATGCTAAATCTGCAAACTTTTTACTCTGCCCTATACAGTGACAATGCCTAAGACTGGGAGTGCTCAAGATTATTTCTTATTTCTCTTGCTAGTTTTCAGGCAGGGTGGAAATCCTCCTCCTGGGAAGCAGCTTCCCTCCTCTGGTTAAAGCATTTTACTTATTGAAGGCTTTTTCCAAGCCAAGGAAGCAGCAGCCACTAAAATTGAGATAAGGGTTTCTACCTTCACTTTTTTAGCTACAAATCAGCTATCACACTGCTATCTTTTTCAAGATTATCTGGAGAGACAAGATTGAGTTTCACCCCCAACTTCCCTACGGGTAATCAGTAGGAAATGTCAGTTTTTCCAGTGAACTCCATTTTCTCTGAAACTTTGCCCTTTGGTCTCAACCTCTGATTGCAAAGGACAAAAGCATTTTCAGATGTCACACAATTAGAGCACACACGACTCCCCTGTCACTGCTTGTCTCCACAACAGCTCTGCACGTATCAAAGCCACAGGACAGCACGAGAGAGAGGCTTAAAAAAGAGCCTAGATATCACACTTTGGATGGCAAGGAGGATCTCTACACTTATATGATACAACTGCTACCTTGAACTGCCCCCCCCAAAAGTTATTATTTTGTTACATTATTACTGGCTTACTACTCTCCCAAACATGGAGCAGAATAACCCAGTTACAGCAGGCACCAGAGCACTCAGTGAGAGAACAGCAGCTTGGCTGGCTGCACCTAGAGTCCTTGCCAAACACATTTCCTTCACATCTTTCTTGTAGACACCCTTCCCAGCCCCCCAGTGAGGTGGCCTGCCTGTGTCACCCTGTGTCACTGCCTCCATAACCACTGCCCAATTCCAAACACCAACTCGGCATGTTTTCTCCTGGTATTTGCCCATTGCTCATGTAGAAGTGTTGAGTTGGAAAGTATCGGACACCTAGACTCTGGCATGCTTGGTTTCTTTCCAGCCTCTGCTCAGGGCAGCTTTGACACATTGCATCAGTGTAGCCTGAACAGAGACTCAAGGGTTGTTACCTTGCAGCTGTGTAACTCCAGCTACTGTCTGAACACTGATCTGGTCTAGTGCAGGGAAGCAGTGATAGGAGAAGGCACGTGGAAAACATGGCCAGGACACAGCCAAATTTTTACAAACCTGCAGTCTCCAAAATAAGGGAGATGAATGTGAGACAAGATCATGATCTGCCAGTTGTGTTTTGAAGAGCTTGATAAAGTTTAATTTTCACTTAGGGACTGGAAACTTTCAGAGGTTTTTCTGAAGAGATTTTATCTCCTGCCTTTATTTGTAGAGTAGGTAAAGAATAAGCAGCAGCTGCAGCCACCCTGCTGCAAGGGGAGGCAGAGCAGCGGCCGGGTGGCTGTCACAGCCACAGGCAAAGGGCTGTGCCCACACACCCTGATGGCCCCTGCTCTGCCAGCAGGGCAGGGGCATGGGGCCTGGGCAGGCAGCTGCCATCGATCTGCTCAGAGCAGCTGGGAGCCACAGCTTCAAAAACTGGCACTGCCTGCGGGTCGTGAATGAGAAGAACGATGATGGAGGAGGAGCAGGAGGCACGGAGACCAGCTGTAGCTGCAGCCTGCTGGGCTGACTTCAGGAGAGTGTGCTTGTGCAAAAGCATGTAGTGATATTTTCTCAAACATATGCATCTTATAACAGTTTCCCTTAATTTTTCCAGCCTCCAACAATCTGCAGGTCAAATGAGACTTTCTGAACTGGAGCTGTGGTCTTCCACTTTAAGAGAACGGGGCTGCCACCTCCTGCTACTTGAGCCTGCCTCCTCCCCCTGTGACCAGAAAAGCTTAACAATGTGTAGGAAAAAGAACCACTAATTTCCCCACCTTGTATCTGCTGATTTTACATGAGACCTCCTAGCCCTTGGTTTGGAAGCTGGAGAGCAACTGACTCCATTTCCACAATCCCCAGAAGTGATGCTCTAACAGCTCACTGCAACTCCCTCACATGTTCCATTCTGGGCTGACGTGCTTGAGACTATCTGGGTGGCCCTGGCACAGCAGCTTTCTCCTGACCATCCTGCAGTTCTCTCCTGACCATCCTGCTACTGTGCAGCTCTGTCCTTGCTGAGCCCAGGGCTCTTGCAGGACGTCACATGTGCTGTGGGTACACGCGGCAGCACAATGAGGTTGCTTTGTTCTCTGTTCCCGATGAACAAGGATTGATTTGCTTTGCTGAAAGCCACGAGCCCCTCATTGACATCGTCACTCATCCCTTGCAATATTAGAGTTTTATGCCCCCGAGTTATTGTCAGCCCTGAGCCCACGCTTTCATATTCCACTGCAGGAAGCTTTGACTCAACGTGCAGCACACTTTGTTTACCCAAAGACAGATAAATTTTGCCACTGCACCTTCCATCACTTTTTCCAGATCACTGAAGAGTATATTTTAGCAGTGCAGGCCCCAGCACAGGTCTCCAGGGTGTTTCTCAAGTGATCTCAAACAACCGTGAAAACAAATGCTGGGGTTTTTTAACCAATATTTCATCCATGAATGGACCTCTCCTCTGACCACATGGCCTCCTAAGTCCCTTAAGACGTATGTCTTATGACTCCTTTTGGTAAGGGGCCTTGTCTTTTGGAAATCCAAGTTGGCTGCATCAACTGAATTCTCTTTATTTATATCACTACTGACTCTTTCAAAGAATTTCAACAGCTCTGTAGAGCAGGACTTCCCTTTACAAAACTTACATTGACCTTTTCCCAATATTGATCAGAGTAATTCATCCACTACATTTTGCTGGTTTTATCAGTCTGTCTGGTATAGCTCGTCAGTGAATTCCCAGAATTCCTGAGGGATGTGTCTTACAAACTGCCTGACAGGAGAAGCACTGGGCACCATGGCAGCTTCAACAGAGGAGCATGGCTTTCACTTAACACCTCAACTATTTCATCCTTAAATTCATTTAAAACTCCTCCATTGAAAGTTCCAGTTAATAAATATTATGAAATATTAAAAACTGCTAAAAAAGGCATAAATATTACCTTTTGTACAGCCTCTGCAGCAGGCACTGTGGTTTAAGACAGGCTCTATGCTGACTCCCCACAAAGAGCATTCCAGCACAGTAACCTCTGTGAGCTGCTCTGTGCTAAGCTCGCATGCAGAAGAAATTAAATTTAGATTTTCTGCTATGGCTAGATCTTCCTTGAGCCCTCCTTCCAGAGCCTGAGAAGTCAGTAGCACTCTGCAAACCCCCCCATGTGCTTCCATTTTGATAGGTCCGAAACAGGATGGTTATTTTCTTCCCCTTGCAAATAATCTCTCAGAATCCCCTTCTGCCTTTGTTCTGTTCATATATTTAATCTGCTAGTGTTTATAACCTTTTCCATTTTCTCTAGCCTTTTTTAAAATTGCTTTTTTGTTTTCAATAGCCTCCTCGCCCTTCTGTTAGCCATGTTGGCTTTCTGGCATCATTCCTTGTCTCTGCTGTGATGGATAGTGGGCACTTGCTCTCTGCTCAGTTTATGTTCAGTAATCTTCTCCATTTCTGTGCAGTTCTTGTTTTGAACTCTGAGTGCAAAATCAGTGAAGTCTTCCACAGTTTGGTGGTTTGTTTCCTTTTCCCCAGGGATGTTGATCTGGAACACATTATGGCTCCTGTCACAGAGCAGCTCTTGGAAGGCACAATACATTTCTCTGCTCTTGTCAGATCACATCCACGATGACTTCTCCCATCTTGGCACTCCCTAACCTGTTGCTCCATAGAAGTTTGTGACTAAAATGCAGTGCTGGTGCCATATAATGGGTACAACTTAGATTAGCTGACTTGATGAGGAAGTACCATTGAAAAGAGTCCTTCTCCTGTCCCTCTGCCCTGCCCCATGTCCAGTGAGCTGCTGGTCCCATGGAAGTCTGTAAGCAGGAGTGCAGGGTTGGGGTCACTGCACTGGGAAACCAAAGCAACTGAGCCTGTGGCCACAGGATCTCTCCTTCAGGAGGAGGGTGAGCAGTGCAGGTGCACAGTGGTGGCAGAGGCACTGACCTGCCTTAGCTATACTGTTAAGATACACTTCCAGGTAGGGCTTGGGCAGAAGAACAGGTAGTGGCCACCAATGCTACTGACCATCTCTGAAATCCTGTGATTTTTGCTATAATCTTTATGGTGCCAGCTTCTGAGAATCTCTGCTCTTGGTCAAAGAGCCCTGTGCTTGAGAAAATGAAATGTGTGTGAACCATAGAGGCTCAGATACTGGAAGGTGATAAAACACGACTCAACAGCAACTTCAAAATATTTTAGATCAAACCCTAGCAGGAACTGCTGGGAAGCATTTCTTGCTGGGGATTTGCAAAGGTCAGACAAGGCTGGGACATTATCCTATTTGTCCTTAACATCTCTGAATGCTTCTTAAACTGAGGAGGAAAACCCACACTCAACTATGACTGCCAAAGGCTAAATCTACTGTGGGACTGATCATGGCAAGAAGTGGGCACACAGAGGGCAAACAGTTCAAATGCAGGAACCACCTCTGATAGCCACCTTTGGCCAGAGAGGGAAGCAATGACAGTGCCACTGGCACTAAAGAATCCCTTCAGTGCAGGGAGCTCCCGGTGCAGCTGCAGTGGGAACTGCAGGTTGAGCTCTGGGGGGCAGGAGCCTGAACTGCTGCCCCTTTGCATAACAAAGGGCACAGGGACCTGTGGCCCAGCGAGAGGGGATGGGACACTCGGGGGATCGGACACTCAGGGAGACAGCCAGAGACTGAAGACCCCCAGACTTTCCTGCCCTTCGACTGTGAGGGTATAAAAGCCCAGAGGTTCCTTTGTTCGGGGTCCCTCCTCAGAGGCACCAGCTCCAGCTGGTATTTTGTTATTCAGTTATTTTAAGGATCTGGAGGTCTGAGACTCTGCAGTGGGAAACCTGGGCTGGAGCCCGTAAGGAAACCTGGTCTGTGAGGGGAAGGAGCAGTTGCAAAGGGGCCTCAGTCCCAGCTCAGGTGGTGCCAGAGTGGCTTCCAGGGTGGCTCCTGGGTGGTCAGACAGAGGAGTTTCCTTAACATCACCGAAAACTTTCCATACTGAGAAAAAACATTCTGAGTGAAAGAGTGAGGCGTCCAACAGCAGCTCCAAAGGTGCTAATGCCTCGAGCTCCAGAAACTGCCAGGCAGCAGAGACAGGTACCTGGGTGCCAGACCACAGTGGTCCAAATTCCAGCCACACTTCCTCAGCCCCAGGTCAGAGAGTGATCCAGTGCTTAAGTTTTTAAAAGTTTAATAACTTTAAAAGTTATTGAAGACTTAAGTAAACCATTTGTTTCACAGTGGGAATGATTAATGATGAGAATTCATATTACCAGTACTTTTCAAGACTAATTTATTAAGCTTCTCTTTTGGCATTACCAGACGACCTCCCAGTGCGAAGCTACTCTAAGTTCAAAATTAATTCCTTGGAAAAACTGAGAACTGATTTAATGTGCAGACTGACAATAAAGAATACATCTGTGAAATCCCTTCAATTTTTATTTTAAACATTAAAACCTGGCAGAACACAGAGCAGTAAGGTGTCTATTGCTTGCATTTTACTCAAGCTTGTTGAATGTCTGTACTAGCAGAGGGCTAGAAACATCCCAAAAAAACCTTTCAACTTAAGCACATTCAGCTGCTGGTTCACCTAAGCAAAGGAAACTGCCTCTGCTGCTTTGCTGTAAGGTGGAGGAGATGCAGATTACTCAGGGCAGGCTTTCCCCTTTTCCAGTGTCTCTGGCTACAGCTATTATTTACTTTACGTCATCTTTGCCAGTCTTGGCAAAGGTGAAAAACTGCACCATGCTCCTGTGGCAACCTATCCCAGCTGTTAACTACGGAGAGATTGAAGCAGAGATTCCATTGTCTTGCTCTCAGCAGCAGCTGCCCTCAAATTTCTACACATTACTAAAACAACACCACAAACTATGCCTGCAGGATAAGAAAAAAATATTGTCAGACTGCAAAACATCCCCACTTGTTAACTCTTACCATTATAGTATCTCCAACCTCAAGGCAGTTGGCAGGTAAGTGCTTCCCACCCCCTCTCTGTGCAAAACTATTTTGGAAATAGTAGAGCTGAAGGAGATGGCTGCATGGGAAGCAAGACTAAATCAGACCTAAAGCAACATCGTGAAGTAAATTATTCATTTCCATACACAGCAGAAATTTATTAATAGAAAACACAATATGAACTATCCAAGCATGCAAACAGTTTCTGGTACTCTGTGTAATTGCATTAAGTCTTAAATTAGAGAAATTCTGAGTGAGAATTGAGAGCAGCAGTAGAACGAGGTACTCAATCTGATTACACAAACTCAAGAGCATCAGGAGACAAAGGTGCTGCTGTTGCTGTAACACAAACAAGCATTTGTGTGTGCCTGTTCCAAAGGCAGGGGACAGTGAAGGACAGACCCAGTGCCTCTCTGCGACCCTTGCTCATGCTTTGTGTCAGACAGCAAGAAAGAGCAAGTCACCTCCAAACACAGATTCTGCCAGAGAACAGACACTGGCTCTGCACTCAAAGGAACTCAAGTGAGATACAACAGGAGCATGGCTGGGTTTGTGCTCCCACAGCAGAGAACACGAACCCCTACAACCACACAATGCTGAGACCAATAAGCAACTCATGACAACACCGACAGGTCTGAGCAGGAGCAAGATGCTCTCTCTGCTGCCCTGCCCATGTGTTCCAAGCAGCAGTTAAAGCTATAACTTCCTTGCACTTCAGTCAAGTATCCAGCATCATGAGAAAGACACCCAGCACAGACGGAGGAATACATGGGTTAGGGTTAGATCCCCTCTTTCCCAGCTCAGGCAGGAAATTGGACCTCGTAGATCTGCACTGCTATTTTGAGTCAGCAGAGTATGAGACTGCAGCCTTCCCCATGGGCTGCAAACAGAACAGGCTGATGGCTCTGGCACTCCCCCATCCCCGGGCAGTGGGCTCAAGGTGCCACTACCTGCAGACACACAGCCTTTGTAAACCCAAGGCCTCAAGGGAGATCTGAATATGCTAATACACAGGTGAGTCTAAAATATTTTGTGTGACTGCCAGACCCCAGATCACCACAACTCCTCAAGGAACCTGTAAAGTAAGGCAAGGGCCACCTTTCCAGCTAAGGACAGTCCTCCTGCTGACACAATGTGCCAAACTGCATTTCAGCATCTTGCTGAAGACCATGAACATCTTCAAACCTCCTGAAGAACAGAAAGCAGGGCCATGTTGTGTGTCTCCAAACCTTCCACATCCCCAGCAACTAGAAGTGAGCCTCACTGTGTCGAGATAAACCCAATACTGCAGTTACTCATTAGTCGCTGTGAAATACCATTAATGAGTGTTGCATAAGGGATGGAAACAGCTCAGCCACTGCCGCTGGAAAGGCACCATTCAAACCCCTTTCTCAACCTAAAGCACATACATCTGCTTTGCTCTAAGGACTCACTGACAAAAACATTAAAAGCACAGGAACTTCAAACATCACAGCTGCGTAATCAGCCTCTTTGGCACACTGTTGCCACAGAATACAGAAAGCAAACATAATGCTTAAGTAAACCCCAAGGAAGGGCTGTGCACACATAGTTAAAAATAAGAACCATGTTTCAGTCCAAGTCCAGCTAGCTAAAACTTTCCAGAACTGAACACTGCAGTTTTACAGAAAACAGAGCTTTTAGATGGAAAATCAGTGATGGGAGGAATCAGAAGAAAAGCTTCCCAAGAAACAAAAATTTAAAAAATGTCCAAAATAAAAATCAATTTAAATAATTTTAGCTTTACAATATTTGTTGTTGTGATGTCAGGAGAAGTCAAAACCAGTACTTTAGTGGTGATGCTAGTTTTAATAAGATTAGGAGCATCATTAATTTAGCAGGCATTAAGTAAACTTGCTTTCTAGATCAAAACATCTTCTGTGCTGTAATTAATTTCACTCCAGCGCTTTGAACAAAAGAACTTGTTGTACAAACCAGAGGAACAACGGTCCTCAATATCCCAGCCAAAATGTTTCACTGCTGCTGAGAACAGTCCCAGTTATTCACACAGAGAAAGCAAACCCTTCCTCAGAGAGCTAACATTCTATGTTATTTCATCTCAATAAAGAGAAGATGCCTTAAAACACCTTGTATTCAACACCAGTGGGTAGCACTCACAAGCTGGCTTTAATTAAACAATGAACACAGTTTCAATTCAACCTCTCCCACATCAGCAAATGCACGCGATGGGATATTTCAATAACCTCTCAACAGCAGATACCATCTCTGACTGCACAGCAAGTAAAAATAAAGCAAAGAGACTGGGCAAGAATAAGCAAACATTTAAAAATGCAGATTAAAAAGCTTCTGAAAGAACTCCTCCAAAACTGAATAATTAAAACGTGGTCTTATTGAACAGTGATACTTTAACTAAAAAAAAGTGCAAAAAATTCTTCATCGAGGCCTGTCATTAACTCTGCAAACATTGTGCTGTGTTTTACTCTGGACACAGGCAACTGAGTGACTGCATTTTCCATGAATGCCAGCAAGGCATCCAGCAAGCTTTTGTATTGGGAAGCTTTATTCCCTTCCTCCAAGGGTTTATTCATGCCTGGTCTTTTCTGTTTCTGATGAACCCTGTATGTCCTGCATTTACTTAGTCCCACCTCCTCCACCCATTGTTTGCTTTCTGCAAATATTCAGCCAAATCCCAAACCACCTCCACACCCCAAGGCCCCTTCTCCTGAAAGCCAAACACTTTCTCTGCCTTCCTGCTGGTGGGAGGCAGCAGAGGGGAAGTGTCAGCTACACATGAGATCAAATGGCAGCTTATGTCAGACTGAAACATAATACAGGCTTATTTGGATAGTTTTACAAATATATCTGCATATTCCTTCATTTCTATTTAAAGCAAATCATCTGAAAAGAGGAGAGAGATTTAGGCTGAGACAGAACACCTACTTTTGAAGGCTGAAGAGGGTCTGGATAATAATAAAAGCCCAGGCACAGCTCTGTTAATGGCACAGGTCACCACACCATCTGTCCATCTGCAGCACAGACCGTTTATTCCACCATCTGCCCATGGACAGTGGAAAAAGCCAAGCCTAGATTTCATTAGGGTTAATATAGCTTTCAAGTAAAATGTAGGTCTCAGATTTAGGTTAACACCTTTTAGTTCTGAGAATAACCTACATTCCTATTGATAAAGACCCCTAAGCCCCCACACTATCTCTCCATTTCATCTCCATTGCAGTTACCAGATTACGTGGCATTGTTTAACTGATGCCAGGCAATCTGTTATATGTCAGGGTTAGCTGGGGTTGCTTGCAGATGTACAGCTTAGGAAAACCAGGGCAGCTCTATCTGGAAGTCAGTTGTACCAGAAAAGCCAAAAGCTTCCTCACACACGGTCACCTAAAGTAACAAATTTCAGAAGCAGGAGGATGCTTGTGCTGTTGACTTTGCCCAGATCTGATCCTGGCAAGTTATTTAAACATAAAACCAAACACATGAGGAAATGAATAGAAATTCCCAATGGCATTGCCCCTTTTCCCCAAAAGAAAGAAAGATCTTACAAACCTTAAATATACAAGTTACCTTGAAAAGTAACACATGCCAAAGCTGTACAGAAAACAGCGTGGGGAACCTGTGTGCCTGGCACTACACACCTCCTGGAGTCAGTGACAATGCTAATGACATGCTCCTGAGCTGGGATTAAACTAAACACTTCTCCCATTCATAAGCATGGCCCAGCTGCAGAGAACATTTTGAAACCCCAGCTTCCAGCCAGAAGGCCATCTAGAGGCACCACAAAACAAACACTGAAGCTGGATGTTACTCCAGCTGTATCCAAGGCTAAACTCTAGTAGGGCATCAGTCAGTCCTGGGAGGAGCTGGGACACTGAGATTAGCTCAGCTGGTTAGAGCATGGTGCTAATAACACCAGAGGTGGTGGGTTCAGTACAGGCCATTCACTTCAGAGCTGGACTCAATGATCCTTGTGGGTCCTTCCAACTCAGAATATTCTATGAAATTCTGGGATGGACTTACAGCAAATGCCCTCATAACCGAGGGCACAGAATAACACAGACTGAAATAAAACAGCACTCACTCCAATATGTCAAGATCTTATACTGGGGAGCTCAAACTGGACCTGCACTGCCAACAGCGTTATCAACACTTCTAACAGAGTCTCACTTTTTCCTCACCACCCCCTTACCTCGCCCCACTGCCTACAGCCCTGCAAGCACAGCCCAGGATGTGGTCAGCCCCAGTCCAAGCTACAGCTTTGTCTCCACCTAAAAACAGCTTCTTTTGAACTATTAGAAAAATAAAAAGGTCTGAAATGCAGGTCTCACATCACTGATGCTGTGCTCTCATACTGCAAACACTACATTGTATAAGATAATCCATCCCAGAAACCCTTTAATTTTTGCTTTAAAACCCACCAGGTCCCTTGCAGATGTTGTTGCTATTGGAAGTTGATTGGGAACTTCACTGCACTGTAACTGGAAACCATCTTCCAGTTATCAGCCTTCATCAGTCAGTTTGTGCCTGTTCTTGTCAAACTGAGATCCTCCCCAAGGCTCTTCTTCCCTGTGAAACTCAGGACAAATTAAACCCGTGCCTCAGTCTAGGTGCTTTTAAGTCTTTCTCTACACAACAGGATCTTCCTTCCTCTGAAATCCCTGGCAAACTTCTTTACTTCAAATTGCCCTGACACTGACTCAGTGTCACAGAGGCCTGGATATGCAGCCAGATGTGCTTTGCCAGATCAAAAAGCAGCAGTAATTTTTCACAGGACAAAACAATAGCTCGATGTCCCAGTGTAAGAACTGTTCCTGGTACTAGCAACTGAGGCAGATAACCCAAGGACCCAACACACCATCTATCCTTGCTGGTAGATTTCAAACAGAGATTTAATCTAGCCCTTGGGGTATTTTCCAGGTAGGAGCAGAAGGGGGGGGGTGTCAAGCCAGATGTGCCCTGAAAGTGCACCTTGTAGGGAGAGATACTGGAGAAAGGTGAGGTTAGGACAACATTTACAGTCACAAGAGACACTGTATTAACATCTTACTGAAAAAACCCTGTATTCTAAATGAATTACCAAGAGGGCTCCCGGAAGGAACATCTTGCCTCCTGCCCAACTGTTGCCATGGCCACCAGCTCACTGCTGATCTACAGCAAAGCAGAGAAGCAAGAAGCATGTCCTTCCAGGCCCAGCGCTCCCCAGAGCCCCTCTCCCTGGCTGAAGCCCACTCAGCTCTTCCCAAAGCTCAGCCCTGGGGAGGACAGGGAGCTGAGACAATAGCACTGAGTTCTGTGCTGCTTGCCCAGCTTCAGATCTGGGGCTCTGTTCAAAGAAGGGCACAGAGGCTTTGCTTATTGAGGGAAAGCGTAGAACCAAAAGGCAGCAGCCATTCACAGCTCTGTGACAGGGACTCCATCCCACCTTCCCACTCTGCTCCAGCTCCCAAGACCACGCTGCTCCCAGCCAGGCAGGGCAGGGGCACACCCAGAGCTTTGGTGGGTCAGTAGAGGATTGGCAGTGGAGGCCAATAAGCCCTGGCATCACATTCACATTCTTCCCAATCCTGGCAGACAGGCCACTGCAGGAAGTGCCTCTGCTATCTATCAGTTACACTCAAAGGCATTGCACCTATTTTTACCCCTTACCCATCTGACATGGGAGCACACTTCACCTCTAGAGGTGAGAGAGAAGATACAGATAGATGGAGACATGATGGTACCGGAAAGTGTTTTGAAACCATTATCCTTTATTTCACAGAAAAATCATTGCTTAACACTGCTGCTGTTTCTCAGACAAGAAACAACATTTACAATGTGCTAAAATCAGTGATTTTTATACTTCAAGGCTTTAAGATAATAACAAAACTCACAATGAATGGAGCTAAAGCAGTATAGTGGCATGTGTCTGCCCAAATGGGGGCTACTGTCAGTGATATCAAGAGAAGGAAAAAACACAAACTACCTTCATAGGACTATATTTATGACGTTCCTGTTCTGCAGAGGCTTGCAAGTGGTTTTCTGGAACAATCCCATGCAGCGCTACAGGCTGGGGACAGAGTGGCTGGAGAGCAGCCAGGCAGGAAGGGAGCTGGGAGTGTGGATGGACAGGAAGCTGAACAGGAGCCAGAGTGTGCCCAGGTGGCCAAGAGGGCCAATGGATCCTGGCCTGGCTCAGGAACAGTGTGGCAGCAGGAGCAGGGCAGGGATTCTGCCCCTGGACTCAGCACTGGTGAGGCCACCCCTGGAGTGCTGTGTCCAGCTCTGGGCCCTCAGCTCAGGAAGGACATGGAGGGGCTGGAGCAGGTCCAGAGAAGAGCAACGAGGGTGGGGAAGGGATTGGAGCACAAGTGCTGTGAGGAGAGGCTGAAGGAGCTGGGGCTGTTCAGCCTGGAGGAGGCTCAGGGGAGACCTCCTGACTCTCTGCAACTCCCTGACAGGAGGGGGGAGCCAGGTGGGGGTCGGGCTCTTCTCCCAGGCAGCGATCAGTAGGACAAGAGGGCTGGGTCTTAAGCTGTGCCAGGGGAGGTTTAGGTTGGATATTAGGAAGAAATTCTTTACAGAGAGGGTAATCAGCCATTGGAATGGGCTACCCAGGGAGGGGGTGGATTCTCCATCCCTGGAGGTGTTTAAGGTGAGACTGGATGTGGCATCAGTGCCATGGGCTGGGAACCACGGCGGGGTTGGATCAAGGGTTGGACTTGATGATCTCCGAGGTCCCTTCCAACCCAGCTGATTCTATGATTCTGTGATCTACATCAACAGACTTTTATTAAATCTAGCACATGGTATTGCAGCCCTACCCCTGCTGGTGTGGTCCAGCAGCACTGTGTGAACCTGTCCTGCACCGAGCAGAGCACTGCAGACACAGCAGCCTCCCATGACTGGAGAGAAGGAACAGCTGCTGGCTGCATATCCACACACTCAGTGAGAAGGCAGCAGGATAATCTGGCATGGAAAAAGAGCCTGTGCTCCACAAAATGCCCCATGAAATCTCAGAGCTGCGCTCCCCCATCACAGAGTGTGTCCTCTGTCTTTGATGCTGGTGGAGCAACAACTCCTCTGAAAGGATTATTCCTATGGCAACCAGAGCCACTGGGCTCATCTCTGCACCATCAGTAAACTCCCGAAAACGACCATGGCTGTGTCAAGAGCCAGGCCCAGCAGAGCAGGGTGTTGTATCTTGGGCAGCTTGGTGACTTCCATCTCCTCTCAAGATAAATAGATAGAGCATGCAACCTCCTCCTTTCCCAGGTGGTGAACCAGATGGGATGTGACAGAGCTGAAGTTCCTCAACATATTGACTTTTTCCAAGAAACTGCTTTTCAGGAGACCAGCCATCCTGCAAGATGTTGTGCAGCCTTGGCAGAGCAGTCCAGCTCTGCATCTTAGAACTCAGAAGAAACTGCTTGGCATGAAAGGGTGAAGGGCAATTTCTGCCACTGGACATATTCCAGTTCTTATTGATTAAACCTTAACAGGAGCTAAAATTAAGATACAGATTTTTTTTCATCTCTCTCTCTCTCTCAACATTACTGCTGACTGGGAGTCTATCAACCAATCCTTGTCTCCTACACATGTCTTACCTGACAGTCGAAGTCCTGGAAGTTGCGAGCTGCATTCTGTTAATGAAAAACAGGAAAAAGAAAAAAGAGTTCAGCACAGTGCCACAGAACACCCCCAACAACATCATGAAAGTTCCCCTCAGAGACCTCTGTTTTAGTACTGTTGAGCATGGCTGCAGTCAGGTCAGCAGCAAAATATGAGACTTGTACAAGTAAACCTCATGCAATTTCTGCCCATTTCTACACAGCAAAGTTATGGGGCTGTCCAGAGGCTGCCATCTAAGGGGAGCATCTGTGGGCACAGCTGAGAGCATTCGAGCAGGGACAGTGCACATAGAAAGGACCATGGCCAAAGCTGGCTGGGTATGGGTTGGGTTTTGTCTGGTCCTGCTGTTCATTAAGAATTTGGATGCAAAACTCTTGAAGGGCTAACCCTGGGATCTCATGTAATAAGCACAGGAAAACAGGCCATGCAGTCACTGCTATGGGCATGGGATTGTTCCATGCACACACAGGGACCCTGCAAGCTACTGAAACCCCAGCACATGGGAACTGGGCTCAGCAGCTCACAACTGACTGCTCCCAGAGGGTGACCCACACATGCAGCTGAACACAGTCAGGACAGCACACATTTGGCACCCTGCAGGTTTGAGGGGCTGCAGGAACCTGTCTGTGTGCCCACACACTTTGTTAACACTGTCTCTGACCATAGAGAAGGTTACACCACTGAGAGCTGTCAGCTGCTGAAAAGGCTGAGCAAATCACTTGAGATAGCATTACAGCTCATGTGTTTAAGGCATAGCTCCTTAGTACTAAAATTACAACTAGGATCACATATGCACAACAGAAACACTCCAAACATTTCTTCTGGCTGAGCACCCTCACTCCTCTCCATGTGTAAACACATGGCCCTGTTTTCCTCCCTGCAGGGCCTTGCCACATTAGCAAGAACAGAGGTTGCTACCTACATTCTCAGTTTGAGACCTTTGAGATATCTGCAAATCTGTTTTAAGGATCCATTCCCCCCTTTCCTTGCCTGTGGTAAGTATTGAACCCCATCAATGTTTTGAGCATAACATGTTTTGAACAAAACCCACCAAATCCTCAGGATGTGGGAAAAGAAACTAAAAAGCAGCCCCTTCTTATTTCAGTTTGAGATACTGAAATTAATTGAAATTTCTGACACCACCACCAGGTTGTGAAGAAGGTCAATTCAGTCACCCAGTGCCACAGAGATTAAGGACTTTAAAAAACCTATGGAGAAATGAGAAATTTCTGTATCCAGCACTGGATTTGGATGGTGCATGCTAAGTAAAGAAAAGGCTGATCTGAATTTGTACTGGAAAAAGCCTGAGATCCCCTGAGCGAGTAGAGAGGAAATGACACAGAGCAAGGAATGAAGGTCTGAACTGGGCTGCTTGTTGTCAGGGTGTACCACGAGGCACAAGCAGCATTAGGGCTGAAATGCCCTGACTCCTGCATACTTGATTTTAACACACCAAAAATCTGACTTTAAACCATTTATTCATTGTCTTGAGAAAGTTTAAGGCAAGTTTTCCAGGCTGCACCTCAAAGCACAGAGCTAGCTGGGCCAACACAACCCAGCCTAAGGGCTGCCCATTCCACCTCCTAAATCTGGCTCTGGCATTTCAGTAACTTTTCACTGGGGCAGTCCTCTCTTTTTCTCTCTCCTTCTACTAAATGGGAACATTTGAAGTTCCTTTACTTCTCCAATATAAAGTCACTGCATTTTAGTGAGGCTGAATGAGGTGAACCAATATAGTGTATTTTACTTCCCTGCACTTGCTATCAGGCTTAAACTATTCACAAACAAAAATGTGTCTGTATTCTTTAAAAGTCAAGTTTGTAATTTTTTGCTGATTTGAGACAGAACATATCCAGGACTCATTTCCCAGGCAATTCCACTGTTTTGAGTATTAAGACACCAGAGCTCCATCTCTGTGTACAGCAGCCTTTGTACCTGAAGAGTTCATGAGCACTCACCCATTAACACCTTAAGAGTTTTACTGTACTATTTCTGGCCATTAATCCATGCTGGCTTGAACTCCTACATCTAAAGTGGGTTGGTCAGTAAAAATCTTAGTGAACTACCAGCTCAATAGATTTTGGACTCTGATACGCTGCACAGAACAGCATGTTATGGCACCACACCCACATGCTCCATAAACTATGTCTAAAAAGCACACATGTATTATTTTAAGCTTGAAAACCTTACTAAGGGCTGGACCTTGGAGCTGGCCACTCCCTGAGGCCCTCCCTTTGTTAAAACAAAGCGCAAAAAGGAGAGCCTCAGCACACTTCTCTTCCCAGGCAGTACTGAGGATGGTTCTGGAGCACTGTCTTTTTCCCTACTGAGGTATATACTATACTTTCTGTATGTTCAAAACCAAGTCAAGGAAAGCAAGTATCGCTCAATATGTGCCCTTCTGTGTGCTGGTTACCACCACTGGGTGTTCTGTTCTGATGAGCACACTGCATTTGAACCAGAACTCACACCACAGCCAGGACTGGATGGCACTGACCAGGCCAGACTTGACAGAGAATCTGAAACTTATAAAGTGAAAACCACTGTTTTGGCATGCTGCAATACCTCCTACTTAGGTCAACTGACTGAAGCAAGGGCAATCTACCCTCTTGAATTCAAACATGGAAAATCCCAGGAGAATCATGAGCAAGATCTGGGGCACTGCATTTAGGAAGCTTGTCTTCTGTAAATGTTTAATTCTTGTTTTGAAACCACAAACTGTTCTCAAGACCTGTATTTTAGCTGCTGGTCTACACTGATTTTGTACTTCCCAGACTCACATTCCAGGAAACATTTTAAAAAATTGAGTTGAGGAAGCACAGCAGTCAGCACTACTCTGTCAGAACAGGCAGCTGGACTGCAGAGTTCAGCTGAATTTTTAGATTTCACAGGTACTAAACAGATATGCTAGAACACTAGAGAAACGAGGAAAAACTAATCAGTACAGACTAAAACACAGCAGAATTTCAGAGATTTCACTCATTTTGTGGCAGATAGCCCAGTCTCCTATAGGCACACAGTGAGTGGACAGAGCACCACAGCCCTTTGGCAGCACAAGCCAGTTCTTGATGATGTCATTAAACAGCAAAGCCTTGGGAACTGCTTCCCATACCACTGGGCTTGGCTGTGAGCTATGGAAAGTGACCCAAGTGCATTGCTCATAATCACAGTTTGCAGGTGCAAGATGCTAGATCTTGTTGGGATGCCTGTAATGACTTAGGCACTCAGAACGACAGCTTGTGGCACAATCCAGGGAGGCCAGGGCTCTCCTAAAGCCTAGATGGCTCTTCTCCAGCCCACAAAAGAGAAAGATTTAAACAGCTGCTGCAATACAATGACTTTCAGAAGTCTCAGTATTGGATGAATCTGGACTGCTCTAGCTGAACTCTGGAGACATTAAAAGGAAACAGCTCTCCATTACTAAATCCAGGGAGACGGGGCTGGTTTGGGTGTCAAAACACTAAAGGATAATTTAAGACAAAATATTTTAAACAAAAAAAGAAAGAAGAAAATAGGACACAATAATCCAAAGTTCCTCTAACAAGGAGAAACTTATTAGAGGTTCTATAGCTACGTCAGGTCAGGAATGGGATCACCTTCCCATTTTCTGCCCAGCCTTTGTAAATCCTCACTACAGGCACGACATACTGTTTGGCCAGGACTCCAAACTTACCTGAACTGTGGTGGTCTGTCATTCCCTGAGACTTTGGAAGAGTGTGTGGCGGTAAATTACCAGAGTGGGGTTTTTCAGTACTTCAGATACTTTAAGCTGTAAACAGCTTCTGGCAATCAGGGCTCCTCCCCAGACACAAAGTCAGCCTGAGTACACTGTGAGAACAAAGCAGCAGCTGCATTACCTTGTCATTCAGGAGTGGTTTGATCTCTGTCAGCTGAACATCCTGCAGTTCATCCATGGTGCTGGAACTGAAGCCAATTAATCCTCAGAGCAGCAAATGGGTGATTCTGAAACAAAGACATACTGTTAGAAACAGCATTACAAGTGAGGCTAGTCAAGGAAAGCTTTCAGATTTTTTCATTAGACTTGTCTGTGCTCCAAATGAAGCCTGCAAGAAGCTGGTTCTTGGTGCAACACAAGGCACCTGTAAGTGCAGAAGGTAAACCCAATCGTGCTCACACTGTGTCAGTCTCCTTACTCCTTGTCCTGCCCACAGAAAGTTGTTCCTGAAAGCCCAGGCCTTTCTACTAAGAAAGTCTGAATCCATTTCCATGCTGGTACTTCAGCCATAGTGTGTCTGGAAGTGAACTGGACATTACTTGATCAGCTGAGTGAAAAACTGTGTTCAGTGACATCCCCCTGCCACGACCAACAGACCTGAACCCCAGTGTCCTGCCACCAAAAGCAAGGCTCTGCTGTATCCACAAGACACGCAGCCAAAACTAAATCCACACATGGGAGACAGAAGTGTGGAGATCCAAGCCCACTGGCAGAACAGCCCAGAACCCGGGGCAGCTCCTGCAGCAGGTGGGATATTGTTACACCCTGAGCCTGCTTGGTGGGTTTTCAAAGGGCTTAGGTACTTAGATTCCCTCTGGCAGCACACAGGAGAAAACAACAAAGTTCCCATGAGGCTGAATAACAAATTTTACTTGCAAACTTTAGAATGTTAAGGTAGAATAAGGTACTTGGCAAATTTTAAAGCAACATCCAGTCAAAGAAAGGCACTTCACAAAGCATTGACTTAGCAAGCTCCAACTCAATCAAGTTTAAGTTATCCAGATTTCGAGAAGAGGAAGTTAGGAGAAGAGAGAGGGAGAGAGAGAGAAAGGAAAATGAGAGCGAAAGATGACCAGTCACCACCGTGGACTCAGTGAGATCTCAGGTGCTGTCAGGTCCAAGGCAGTGGGACACGCCAGCACCACACCTGTGCCACTGCTTTTATCTGCTCTGGTCTCCCAGGGCCCTCCCCAGGTGTGGCTTTTGGGGTGCCAGTGGCTTGGTAACCATTTTGGGATTGGACCAGAGGCTCCAGTGGGTGGGATGTGGAGCACAGACCACCCCACCTACACAGAACCTGTCCTACTCCCCCCACCTTAGTTGCTGTTTTTAGTCAGTAATCATTTCTCCAATCTCCTACAGATATAAAAATGGTCCCCAGATATGGCTGGTCCAGTGGAATATGTGCAGGTAACACTGTTAACTGGGCACCCCAAACAATCAGATGGTGCAAAGTCAGCAAAGGGAAGAAAAAAGTATAATCAACAGTATGTGAGGCTGCCATATGTCTGTGAGAAATCGCTGCTGCCACGGAGCCAGAGGAGAAATCTTCCAGCATAAATACAGCAGTAAGGATGTAGGAAAATATGGCTGAGTTTACTAGGGATTTAATTACTCCTCTGGAGGCTCTAGCTGTGTTTCTACACAGAAGAATTTCTAGAGCAAGCAGTTGCAGCAATATGAAGACAGCTCTGGCAGGAGATGGTCACGCCGAATGGTGCAGGTTATCTGGCTGTTCAGGAAAATTGCACCTATTACTGCAGATGGCATAAAAGAAGTCACAAACAGAATGAAGCATGTGGTGGACATCCTGGGCACCAGCTGAGTGTGCTAGGAAAAGTCTCTTGAGTACTGTCAGGAACAAAATTCTTTGTCCAAGATATTATAGGCTACTAATCACAGAAGAAAAAAAGTGGAAAAAGAACACGTGTGTTCCCCAGCCACCTTAATTCCACACAAACATGTCCTGCCCTGGGAAGAAGCAGTTCCCTTCACCCCAAATACTGTGCAAAGCTGCACCCTTTGTGCCAGGACTAACTAACACTGGTGTGGCTGAAGCCAGTCTGGCACAAAACAAATGGAAACAAAATGCCTTTTCCCTCTGAAAATCAGCCATAGCAATTTCCCTCTCTTTTATGTCCTTTGCTTTGGGAAACTTTAAATTACTCTTCCTTTTCAGCTTTTTTGCCATAAAAGATACCAGTTGGGAGAGTTTCAAGAAACCAGTTAATCTAGAGGTAACAACTCCTTACCCCACAATGAATCTTTACTCAGAAGAGTAAGAGTAATTTCCTCTGTAAGCCCCAGAGGAACACTGGTTACTATCTTTCTGATAAGATATTATGGAATAAAAAAAATACTTCTGCTAAGGAATTACAACTTCCATATACACTGGGGCTGATTAAGAGCTGGGCATCTACTAGGTTCTCTCGAAAACAGCATCCCATGAGGTTACAGACACAAAAGGAGTTTCACACAAGCATCACAAATCTTATCTGCAGATAAGCTGCAGACAGTACCAGAATGACCACCTTCACCTTATCTGGAGAGTGTATCCCTTCTCTTAGGCTCCTCTGAAAAGACACCTGCTGGGCCCCATGGCAGGCAGGAATGTGATGCTTATTCTTGGGGTCACCCAAGAGACCAAGAAGTTGTCCATCTCTCCAAAGGGATTAAAAAACTGTGCACACACAAGCCACCTTTCTCTGTGGGTTTTTATACACAAGGGATTGGTAAGTTCCTGAGTCTTAGGCTCACACCTTGCCTTTTTGCCTAAACCACAGTCTACAGGGAAGCAGGGCATCTAATAACCCCTCTCTGCCGAGCTCTGACTGACCAAAGAACACGTCAGAGCACCAATTGCCCTGCTTTAGATTGCTCAAAGATACTTTTGCCAAAGACTTGAAGATATTTCTCCTAGTTTTCCCCTGGCTATACAAAGAGCAACAGCTCCCAGAGAGCTCTGGGATGCATCCTGCATAAACCTGCCCAGGGACACCATTTGCTGTCAGTGTGAGGAGGTCCATGAAGTGTGCAAAGCCTAGAGAGGCAAAAATACACATTCTGTAAATCCCATGCACTACTATGTTCATAATTTATAATATGAAAAGAATAAAAACTTAAGTAAGGCTTCAAAGCAAGGATTGTCAAATGCTTATATCTCATCAGCTCTGATTTCATACTTGGTCTCTAGATTCAATTACAGTGCACACAGTAAACAGCATCACTCTGAAATTAATCTGATGTTTATCTTCCTGGTTCACTATTGCTCCAAATAGTGCCTCAGGGGAAGGGGTGTCTCCTGGGCAAACTCCTATGGCACTGCCCATAATGGGCACTGCTTGTTGCCCCTTCTTAAAGCGAGCTGGGCAGCAGGAAAAAAGCCTGGTGAGCTGAGAATTACTCAACACTTCCTTGAGAGAGAAGAGACAACCTTACCACTAGCTGGGCTCAAACAACTGGGAAAACTTCTGTAGGGGAGTTCACAGAGGAGTAAGAGACCTGCTAGGCAATGAGCCTGCAGCACAGTCAGCCTGGGAGCTCCTCTGCTCTCTCACCCAGGAGCAAGGCCTCCGAAGGGACCGGAGAGAGCCCAGTGCTGAGGGGAGCCAGGAAGCCACTGAGCATTGCTGAACTGAGATTAAATCACACAGAAAGATCAAACCTACACAGCCTCAAAGGGCCAGACGGTGAATTTTTTTCCTAAACATTTTGAATCTAAATCTATTCATCCAGAAAATTTGATTTTTTTTCTCCTTTCCTGGAAACTTAAAGCTTTTTGACGTTTTTTTGAAGGAAAAGGTACAGGTGGTCCCCATCACTGCTTGCAAGCAGCTTTTTTTAGCTTGCTGAACCAGCTCTTCCCAATCCACTCATTCGGGAGCTCTCCACAAAAATGGCTGTCACAGCCTCAGGATGTCATTTCCATCCGTTCAAAGGATATTCTGTAGGTAGATGCATGCACTTTTCTCTTCCCAAGGTCTTAGCAAGCTCAGTGTGATTGCCCTGGACTGAATATGGGTAACTTATGATCACAGCACAAGATCTGACTCGCTCTACAGGACTATTTGCCACAACTTCAGGCAAGCACCCTGCTATGCCAACAGCAACACACCTTTTGGTTTGAGACATGGCAAAGGGGCACATTTGAGCAAAAGAGAATGCTATGTAGCAGAGAGACCTTGTAAAGCACATCTCCAAGTGCAGAGGCAAAGGGAAGGGTGGGATGTTGTTGATCTGGGGTTATTCTCTGCTCCAGCTGTGTTAAAGACTCCTTGTAAAAGCTCTCCAGACATGTCTGCCCAGGAAACAATCAAATTCCTCCCTCCACTCCTCCTGTTATTTAAAGAGACATACATGTCATTTCATAAGCTGACACAACAAAGCAGCATAAATATTCATAGCACTCAAAAGAGCTCTGTAGAAGACAGACTACAGGCAAAGCAAAAGGTTTGCATGGAACGATCCCTGTATAAATCATACATTTTTTCTATAAACGTTCCTGTACCACCTGTTTTGTAAGTATTCCTCTTGCCTCTATTTATATATTACTATAAATACACTCAAATCCCCCAGCTGAAACCATCCATCCCTTTCCAAAGGTTTCCTGAAGGCTGGAGTAGACTCTATCCTCTTTGAAAATCACTAAGAAAGAATCCAGGTGAGATGTGGTGAATCATTAAGCATGGAGATTAGAATCAGGGTAGAAGACAGAAGGCTACAAAAAACCAAGGCTGGTGAGCCTCAGAAAGGAAGCACCTACATATAAATAAGATCTGAAATCCACGTTTGTGTGCTTACTCCAAGATAAGGCTGCTCTCAATTTACACAATTTCAATATACAAAGGAAGAAGTTGCAGTAAAGTGAGTTCAGTAAGTCGAGAGCACGAGTCCTACAGACCTGAGCATGAAACCACATCATCTGCAGGGACCAAGGCTCCAGGTCCTGGTCACTGAGGCTCTGGCACAACTGCTTCCCACAGGGTTGGGAACTGCAAGAGCTGCATCTTGACTTCAGCTGTTTTCTTATGGGGCTGCAATCTCCCCACATTGCTAAGGAACTCAGTGCAACAAAACCTTGCATTCAGAGGCTAAACATTCTTGTTTGTTCATCTCAACTTGAATACAGCTTCTAATTTGTTACCTCCATAGCCTGCTATACTCCTGCTTTGTATGTTAACCACACTGGGGCAAAATCACACCCATCAGTGATCAAGCTATGCTACCAAAAACATGCACTCCCTCATTGGGCAGCCCAGCACAGGCCATCTAAAGCAGGTCCTCTCTAGGGACTGATGGCACTTACAGCCATGACAATCCAAGTTATGTTCCTGAGAACCACCCTCCGACACAGCCACCCACTTCTAAGGAGATGGAAAGCAGAAATGCTGCTCCTGGCATGCAAAGGAAGATGTGAACAAACCCAGGATTTGCAGCCCATGCCAGAACTCAAATACTCTACCCACAGCCTGCACGTTTGCTGCTCAGGCATTTCTCCAGCCGTGTGTGCTGTGCAGCACTCCACAGCAACTTTCTCTTTCTTCATAGGGGGATTCCCACTTTCTGTGCCTTCCGTGCTTTGCTCTCACACACAGGAAGATCAGCTGCCTGCCAGGGCTCCTGAGCCTGGTTGGGCAGACTGCAGCCTTGGCACACAGATCTCAGCTAAGTTTCATTTATGGGCCTTGAGACCCTTGGGCATTCCTGTTGTGTTGCTCCTCAGCCCTCTGCAAGCCTCTGGGCAGCAGTGTGCTTCCCAAAACCTGCACAGGCTACTCTGTTTTCTACACTAAAATGCTAGCTGACATTGTAAACTTCCAGTAAAACAGGCAAAAGATCCAAATTCCCTTTAAAAATATTTTCCTAGGTTACTCACTTTGCATTCCAGCTCATATATTTCTGGGAATGCACCACATGGCATTCCATCTCCAAGACAAGCCGTGTGCCTGCAGAGGAACTCTGTTCTGCTTCACTAGTGCAGTGCCAGCTCCCGCACTTGAGCAACAGCAGCTTCCTAACCCATCATGCTTTTACCTCCCTGAAATCTGGGCTACATCTAGGACAGAAATGCCAGCTGGTAAATATAATTTCTAAGGAGCTTAAACAAGACCTACATCTAACAACGGCTTTGTAAAGAAAAGGTCCATGCCCAGCTTAATTCTGGAGGAGTCCAATTCTAACTAAAATCAGTGTCACACTGCCACGGGTGTAACTGAGCTCAGCAAGCAGGACACCATCCCTGCTGACCATCTGAATTAACAGGCAACAAGTACAGGGCTGATTAGGCAAGAATACTGCAAAAGTCTTCAAATTGTTTTGCATTACCTTGACCAGTACCCATGAGAACACTGACCCACATACTGCCCTGTACAGGACAGTCCCAGAAGTTTTAGAGAGGGGACACCCAGGATATAAACGGGCACGAGAAATTTCTCCGATGAAAATGATGCAAACTACTGTCTTTGAAAGAGCCTTTTCTGGTCATGGCTCTTTCAAACAGCCTTGCAGCATTTCCCTGAATAAGCTGTTCCACCAAAAGCAAATGAAATAAGCAGTGGCTGCTACCATCAGTCATGTGATTCACATGATGTCCCATGTCCCCTTCATGTCCACTGGCATCACCCTAAAGCAGCACCCACATTACCCAGCGTCAAAGTTTGCACAGCTCAAACTAAAGCACAGACCATTTTTACCAGTTTCATGGCAAAGGACATGTTCAAATGAATCTGTTCAAGGACTCTTTCATCTCTGCTGAGCCCCCTGCTTCCACTACCCCTGCAGTTCAGGAGGTGGCAGCAGGCACGGGTGAGGGCTTTCGAAGGTTTTGGTTGGATGTTTGTCCAAACCAAAACATCTGTAGCTCTTCATCAGCTCTGTAACCATCACAGCATCCACTGCAGCTTCTCCACATGCCATCTCCTCTCTGTCACTCTCTCCCCACCTTTGAGCTCTCACCTGCAGAGGCACTCACACTTGTACCTGACCTCACTTGCTCCCCAGCACTCACTCTCCAGGAAATGCTTTCTTCAGCAGCAACCTCCTCTTAAGCAGCTTATGCTGAAATTTGACTGCTTTCCACCAGACCCTTCACTTTCCTCTGCAGTTTGACTTTCAAGCTTATTTCTGCTTCATTTCAGCCATGCTTCCTACTGACAGTGTGTTTTTACATTTTAAGTGAAAAAAAATTAACCAAATGTGAATACATACTGCACTGAGCAAAGCAAAGTGTTCCAGGGCAAAGTGGGTTGGAAATCTGTTTAAATGAGATTTTAACAATAATTTTTATCATGAAACAGCACATTTCAATTTACTGAAATTTAATGTTGATTTTGCATTTTATTTACCTTATTGAAAAAGTTGCATTTTCACTGGTTACCAAATGTTAAATTGCAGTGATCCAAGACCAGGTTGGACGGGGCTTGGGGCAACCTGATCTAGTGGAAAGTGTCACTGCCAATGGCAGGGGGTCAGAACTGGATGATTTTTAAGGTCCCTTCCAACCCAAACCATTCCATAATATAACCATTACACTCAACTGAGCCTTCTTGCTGCGTGGGAGGAACCACTATTTAAGTTATTGTATAGCTAAACAAGCAATTAGTCAGACCTCGGGTTTTGTATTTTGTAATGCAATTTTGATTGACATTTTTAGTTCATTTGTGTGAGGTGCTACTGAGATGGAAGAAGAATACTGAGATCAAATGCATAAGAAAAAAAATCTGTACAGCAACTTTCATTTAATTTTTTTGTGCTCACTCATATATATAAATTGTACAACCTAAATCCAATGTCATAACATATATTCACCAGTGAAGAAATAGCATCCAGTAGTTTTGGTCACATCTCTTGGCATGTGCAGTGTAATGTAGTGCAGTCTGGATAAACCAAACTTAAAAATCATCACAGACATGTGAAAAGCTCAAGAAGAACAAACAGTTCTGCTCCTCAGCAGCTAAGAAGACACAAATGCTTCTGGGTTCAGCTCATTCGGGTAATGAGCAGCCTTTCACTGTGCTCTGTATGTTATACATCTAAACCACTTCTAGCTTCACAGAGCAAACCCAAACTATTCTTGTTACTTCATTCAAACTTGAATAAATGGATTTTGGCCATCAGAAAGTAGCATACTTGCAGGCAAAAGCTGATCAAACATTTCAGCATCTCCAATTACAAGTTATACACCCTGGTGGACATGGGAGAGACCTTAAGTTTTATCACAGCAAACATATATTGTTTAGTATTAAATAATGATGGGTATTGAATATAAGAATACCAATGTACACAGAAGACAGACGTAAGTCTCAGGATGCAGTTTCATCTGCTCTAGCTACAAACCGCTTGCAAAAGGGGCATTCAAGGGACTGATATAAATTTTAAGAACACATATACATTGTATGAAAAACAAATTACTAAAATAAGATTTTTATTATATGGGTTTTGCTCCTTCCTCCTCAATAATGAAATTTTCCCCTTATGCATGCAGCACTGCTCCTTGAGCTTCAGTGAACAAGCCCTGTGCCATCTGAAGGACAGTCTGAAGTATCAGTGCCATTACTTCAAACCCACTGCAACTGCTGTACAGCTGTCCCATCATTTCCAGTCTGTGAATTCACTTCCAAGCAGAAAACATCCTTGTGTCAGGCTGAATTATATGCCCGTCCTGAGGCAGCTGGCCAGGAGAAACAACTCTAGTTAGCACAGTTAAAACCAGTAACAGATACAGGACAACTCAGAATCAATTCATGAGGAAATTTCAGTATTCATTTAATACAATTGTGGGTTGCTGCCAAAAGGGATGCTCCTGTCCTCCTTCCCTGTGCCAGCCAGAACTTCCTTCCTTTCCTTCCCTTGCACCAGGCCAATGATTATGCAATAATCTGGCAAATCAGATCATCTTACTCCCTTCCTCAAGTGTTTTTGCAAGACTAGCTTTCACTTGGATCAGTGAACTGACTGATGAAAAGGCTCCTTCAGTTCCTTGTGTGCCACCTTTTTTCTAAATCTGTCAACTACAAAGACCTTGATTTGAGGTTTGATTGTAAGAAGTCAGGTGTTTGGGCAGCGTAAGCTCTTCAGCTGAATCAGAGCAGACACTGTACATGCTCACTATGCTGCCAGAGGATATGTGGGGTCTGCACTTAGCCTCTAATTCATTTAGATAGAGTGGATACAGAACAGAACTCTGAGTTGCCTTGTTGTAAGGTATTATTTCAGGACACAGAGGAACTAAAGTTTCACCTGACAGCCTCTGAAAAGGAACATCAGACCCTTCAGCTCTCTACTCTGCTCTGTCCCCTTGTAGGCAGAACCCAATCCCTGCCTCAGGCAATGTCTGGAATGCTTGACTGTAACATGAGCAGACTTAATGCAGACTGTTTGCCAGGCTACCTTTCTGCTGCTTTAGTGAGCTGAAGGAGCCTATCAGACAATCACATGAACATCAGAACAAGCTCATGTCACGAGGACCAGACATGAGCTCATTACAGCTCTGGAGTCATCTCCAACTCCTGCAGTCCAAGCTGAGGATCATGTACGTCAGAGTAGGCAAATATACAAATAAAGCAGTTAACTCAGTACAGTCTTCATGGTGCTCCCTGGATACAGGTAAGCAGGGCTGTAAATGAACACCTAAGTATGCATCAGCACGGGCATTCATGTTATAAGTTCCTGAAATGGATAGAAGCCTTTTGATAAAACAGGCCATAATGTCTTATTTCAGAGAGGGTAGAAACATCCCTGGAAGTGTCCAAGGCCAGGATGGACAGGGCTTGGAGCAACCTGGTGCAGTGGAAGGTGTCCCTGTCTGTGGCAGGGGGGTTGGAATGAGATATTTGAAGTCCCTTCCAACTGAAACCAGTCTGTGATTCTGTGATGCAGCAATGAACCACATTTTCTTTCAGCCACTGTGAGCACCCTCCCTTAGGAGTTATGGGAGCAGTTTGCAAACACCTGCATGAATACAGGAGAGAGACAGGATGGAAAACACCCGCTGCTTAAGCAGTACATCATTCATAAGAATGACTTCTGTCTAATGTCAGTTATAAAACTACATATAAGGTAGATATGTCAAATACCATTGGAAGGCAGTTGATGTTTTCCATAGAACTAGGAATGCCTTTCTGTAACTAGCTGGAGGCCAAAGGAGGATGGCACTCTGTACCAAATATGCCTCCCCAGATTTTAAGTTTGTCAGATAAGGCCACAGGAGGAATCTCTGACCTACTTACCAGGTTCCATGTGCACCCAAACCCAGTTTGCTCTCCACAGATTCCAGTGGTTATTCTTGGTTGCTTGTGAGTTTAGATCTTCCTGCAAAAGCTCTGGCCATTACTGCCTGAGATCTGCCAAAGTCCAAAAGACACATCCTCTTAAAGGTGCCTCGTTCCCTGGTGAGATTCTGTCCCTCCAAACCCAAACCCAAACCCTGCTGGCATTTTAGGCAGGAAAGAACATCTGCTTTCCTTTTGCTCCATCCTTCTTTCCCTCCCTTTCCTCATTCATCCCCACATTGATTCACGTTTGAGTGGCCAAAATCAGAAGCCAAAGCTATCTAATGTGTGAACTGGACTGGGTAAACAACTTATACCAGGAAAAGAACAGTTTTTAGAAAGATAGGTTGAATCTGCATAGCTTTTGCTTATGATCAGTTAGAAGTAATAATTTCTTTTTTCCTCACCCAAACTTCCTTACTCCAAACCAAGGTCCCTGGTTTAGATCAACTCAGAGCTTCATTGTCATTAAGAAATCATAGTGTATGTTAAGGTGGTTCCTATTAAGTGAAATTCAGTTTCATATACCTGGGATACTGCAAAAACATTCACAAGCGTAAGACAGCTTCACATCACATATCTCACAATGGTAACCCATGATCCCACAGACACTCCAGCCAGGACATACAGTTATTGTAAACAGACCCCCGAGGATGTCAAAACACAAAGGTATTACTTCTTTTAAAACTAACTGAAGATCTCAATACAAGTGATTTAATTCTAATACTCTAGTTCTGAATGAAGTTAAACCACCACATGGGTTTCATGTTTAACCCCTCCTTGTTTAGAAAGACTGGGTTACAGCAAATTAATTCCTGATTTCATTCCATAGAAACCAGCATGAGACAAGGACACACCACACCAAAGCAACAGTGAAGGAACAAGCTGATTACACCAAAGTCTAAAACTAATTTCTCGAGTAAGAATTACTAAGAGGAAGTTTCTCAGAAGCCTGTTGAGAGCCTCTTCCGCGGGTGAGGATGGCACGGCAGGAACACGGCAGGGTTCCTGTGTGGGGACCCGGACACAGCTGCAGAGCCACATAGGCTGGAAGGGATTTCTGGAGGAGAGATTACTCCTCTGCAAGCAGGAGTAATTTCAAAGCTGGATCCAGTTGCTCAGGGCCTTACGGATTTTCAAATCTCTGTGGATGTAGATTCTAGCATTACACAACACTCTCATTGCTAAAATAGTTTCCTTTAATCTAATGAGAATTTCCCTTGCTGCAAGTGGAAGGTAGATGAATAAACAATGAGATTTTTAACCTTAAAGTATCACAGACCAGAGTAAAAAAAAAAAATAATATCCATAAGTAGGTGTGGCTGCTACAGCCACACATCAGAATTATTTAAAAATTCCCTTTCTAAAACTGTTTAATAATGAATAAGGAGTCAAGTCAGACTTCACAGTAAACCATAGATGAAGCAGAAATTCATCTGGTAGATTTTTCAGGGCAGATGTTAATATGTCAAAATAACAGGCTTAATATTGAATTGATTGCCAACTCTGAAAAATGTTCAATACTTTCCAGAAAAAGAACACATGAAGAACTGCTCAGGATCTGAGCAGTGCAAGATCCAGCCTCAGAGAGTTCAAAAGCAAATGCCTAGGATGTGGTATACCTGATAACTGCCCTTTGCTTGTACATCCACATGTACCTCAGACAGGGTCTGTCTCTCTCAGGACCTGTAGAAGCTTCTTGCCCAGTGCACTGAAACACTCCCGTTCCTTGTGAACAGAGGGTATTTACTCTCAGGCTTTGTGCTGCAGAAAAAACAGTAAGGCAGCCTCACCCATGAAATCGAGCTTAGTGCCTCCCTCCTTCCCTGACAGTCACAAAAACAATCAAGAGCTTGACCTATTACACCCAGAGTACTTTCATCCCAATGTCACAAAACAAAAATACACAATATAAAGTAACACTCTGCAGGCTATATCAAAGACTGACTCCTTCTGACAGCCCATTTGCACTGAGCAGCCACAGCTTCCCAGAAGTTCGCATGTGCTGTCCAGAGAAGGACCTTCCCAATACAAGGCTCTTGGCAAGTGGCAAGGGTTAGAACACCAGCCCCGACCCTACAAAAAGCCTCTTGACAATACCTTCTCCAAAGACAGGCTAGCTTGCCAACACTCACCCCAAGAGAAATTATCAAATATTTTTACTTGGTTTAGTATTTCCTTTTTGTAACATTACCTGCATATTTCTCCTATATTAACTTTTAGGCAGAATTAAGTTTAAAGACACTGTTGATGCAAGCATCTTGGAAACAAAATGAGAGCCCTGATTACTTCTGGATTGATTTTATTCCTCCAGCTTTACTCTTTTTCCCCTCCCTCTCCAAGCCTCATTGCCATATCCTTTTGGAAAATGGCAGATACAAGACCTACCTCATGTCCAGCACTGCAATGTTATAGCTATGATATCTAAAAAACCCTCAGAATATATTTAAAATGTTCTGAAGAAGGATAGTCGTACCATAAGATGTAATTAAGACAGTATTAGTCAGGTGAATTGTGGTACTATCAGGTGCCAACCCAACTGAAAAGACTACCATATTAGTTCAAGCCACCATCAGGGAACCAAAGCGCAGATTCTCTTTCGAGCCTCTCCCACAGCAATGTCAGCTAATGAGTTTTAGCTGACTTGTGCTGCGCTCTGTGAGTGCTCTCAGACCTCTCCACACCCAGTGATCTGTGAAAACTCAGTAATCCAATTACCCTGGATCAGAATAACACTTTAAAAGTAAAATGATAATAACCCACCTTACCCAGAACATTTCCTCACCACCTCCAGAGCCTGGTCCAGTCTCGGGCACAGCCGTGCCCTGCTCAGGAGCAAGGCCCTCGAAGCCACACGCTCACACTGCAGCAGTGGCCGGGGGGTTGGCTCAGCAACACCAGCAGACCCCACCACTCCTCTCTTTCAAACTCCGAGCATCTCAAAGATTTGCAGGTTGAGGTCACAGCTTTTATTTAATGAGCTGGAAATAATGACACGCTTCTGTGACCAGTGGCCATTCTGCGGGTCAGAAGCAGATGTTAAACACAACCCCAAAGCACAGTTCTTCTGAGCAGTCTATGAGTCTAAGTTAGTGATGTCTCTCTTTACAATTCAGTAAATAAATGTTTAGCAAGGTGCTCTGAACTGGCCTGAAACAGCAAGAAATTAATTCTGTCAATAAATATGCAAACACAACAAACCACAGGTAATAAACCACAAATAAATAGTACTCATACACTAGAACCATGTCTGGTTTCCATGAAGGCAAAACCTGCTGCTGTTTTGGAGCAATCCCAAATTGTTTTTTTATTATTGTATTCCTGTAGTAGATGAAGCTGGATGTCCTACCACAGCATAAGAAAATGCCACCATCCCAACTCACGGTTAGCTCTTGCTGCCACGAAGTTTTAATACTCCAATCACAACCTCAGAACACCAGACACAAGGCCAGGCTGTTTGTTCTGAGCTGCAGGAACCGTACTTGACTTTACCAGGTATTTCCACTAAAACCCTCTGTTGAGAAGTTGCACTGATTTTTCCAATGAAAAGTGATCAGAGGGGCTGTTTTAGCCAGTCAGGCTGCATATCCCTACTCTACCATTTGAAAGGATTTCTCTTGTGAGCAGAGCTCTAGAGCTAAGCTTTCAAAGCCCTACGAACAGCGTTCTGATGAAGTGTTAACTGCAGAATAAATCAGCTTAAATCCAGGGAATTGTTCCAACAGATTAAAAACTCTGCGCCAAAGAGAAAGGAGGAGGTCGTGCTCCCACTTTAGAAATACCTTACTTTATTTTGAGCCTGCCACCCACTATTTCCATTTGGTGGTCTTAGTCCTTTTCTCAAAAGAGACAGTGAAAAATGGGTTCACATATGCTCTGTGCTGCTAAGACTTTGTGCTTCCCTCACACCCTCTTCAAAGATCTCTTTTTGAAACTGAAGAGTTTTGATCAACTTATCATTCTTTACAAGAACCCATTCCACACCTCTGATCATTCGCATCAACCTCGTCAGAATGTCTCCCAGTTTCACTGGGCTTTGAGAGAGATGGGACCACTGCTCCTGCAGCATTCACACCACGGCTGCACTGGGACTTTACACACCAGCAGGTTGCCTAGTTTGATCACTATTATTTTTCCACAAGCATCTAATCTTCAATTTGCTTTTCCAAACACTGAGATAATATTTTGGTAGAACTGCCTATTATAACCCCCAAGTTCCCACTCTGTCTGGAAAAGCTAATTCAGAGCTCACCACTGTACACATACAGTGGGGGCTGTTCTCCAGCTGCATTACTTCACTATGTTGAATTTAAAATGCTGCTTTATCACTCAGTGTCATAGGATTTTTCCATGTTTCCTCAAAGCTAACTCTTCCCTTTACTATAACAATGTATGTTTGCTGATAAAAATAAATTTGTCACCTCTCTTCCATTTATTTTTATAACTCTGACTTCTCTGTGCTTTTGGCTTCCACATCATTCTCTGGCAATGGCTAATATTGTGAAAACACTGTATAAAATAAACTTTCCATCTGTCTGATTTATAGCTAAATTGTTATTGGACATCCCAACAGTCCTCACGGTCTCAGAAATGCCAGATATTCTTCACTCACCTTCTGTGCCAGTCCTCCTTTCATAAAGCTTTATTACTTCCTTTTATCCTCCCAGAGGCTCCTTTCCGAGGTGCAAAGTCCTAAAATGTTTAATGTCTCCTCCTCTCTCCTCATTCCACGCCTTTGCTCTCTCTTGTCACCTCTCTCTAGTTCTCTTATACTCAAAGAACTTGCCAGATTACACTGATAATGAGCTCCAGTGTAGATTAATCCTATGATTTTACTGCTCTGTAGGACTATTTTTCACGCTTCCTCAGGGAGATATATCAGAGTTTCTCTTTAGAAATGTGCCTTAATGCTGCCACATATCTTCATAAATGTGCAGGCAACCTTCTACACAACACCCTGCTTCCCCCACCACTCCCAGAGTTGGGAACTTCATTAAAAAAAAAAAATTATTACATAATTTTAAATCTAAGATGCTCATATGTTCCCCCTAGACCTCAAGTTGACTCCAACTTTTAATTTATCTTTTTTTAATTAGTCCTTTTATGTACATTTGCTCCATTTATGTAAGAGCTACACAAGGTTTATGCCAGGGAGCTTCAAAGAGAAAAGCGTCCATCCCCTGCAGCAGGAACGGACACTCCTCTCCTTGCTCAAGGGCTTCTACCAAAGGAAGGGCTCAGAGGGAATCATCACAGGCTCAGGTGTGATTTTCAGTTCTTTTCAAAACAATGTGTTGATCTGATTACGTTGTATAAGTTCATCCCTATATCTTTTTAGGCTGTTCCCTTGGCTTCTTATGTTGACGTTATTCAGCACAGTGACGTCAGAGGAGATCAGTTTCTGTGATCTGTCTGAACCTCCTCTCTAGCACAGGATAACAAATTTTTCTCCATAATTCCTTCACCAAACCACACATGCTGGGAGTGAGTGGTCCTGTTTCTTTTGGGATCTTTGAGTCAGCATGGAATAACTTTGCATTTTATGAAGGGACCAGCACTTTCTCTTGCAGCCCGATACACTGGCACCAGATACACTCGGTTAAACATTCACCTCAGGTAGAATTTGAACGTTTTGGTTGTCCTTCAAATGAAACTGTACTCAGAGGAGAAACCAAGAAAGAGGCAAGAGCTCCAAGGCTGCTTCCCCTGCAATGCCTCTGCAGCCTGTTTGGAGTAAAATAGAGCCCTCCCTTCACCACCACTGCCCTGTGGGCAGGTTGAAAGCTGTTTTCTATTATTTATTATGCAATCACCAGTAATAAAAGTCATGGCTCTTCATCTAGCCACTGCATGAGAGAGAAAGACAGCACAGCACTGGCTCAACCAAGCTCCTTAACAGGCCAGTGGTGATGGCCATCACCACATTGTGCTAATGCAGGTGCTCAGAGGAAGAGTTGTCCACTTGGAGATGTGACTGCTCATCCCTTAAAAATGAGAAGTATACAGGCATGCCAGTAAAATAAGGATGGAACTTTCTAATAGTGGCCCAGAAATCACTGCAGTCCTTGTCTGTTTGGCCAGATAAGAGAAAGAGATTCCCCCTCCTGCTGCAACTGCACTCAGGAGCTCAGAAGAGCAGAGCCCCAAGCAGACCCTCTCAGGGCAGCACCCTGTCTCTCCCTTGATGCACACAGATGCTTGAATCCACAGGGAAGCAGTGACCAAGGGCATGGAACAAGTCCCTTGATTTATGGAAAGGTGAGTGCCACTCTTGAAAGCTGAGGCCCCAGACTATGGAAAGCAATCTGGAACCACTGCTGCTGGGAAGACCTGGGGTTTTCTTTAAAACACAAAAGAAAATCTAGTGATTTAGTGAAAATCTAGTGAGTCTAGTGATTTATGATAGGATAAAAATACTTCAGACTTCACTAAAGGAAACGTTTCAAGATCAGCATTTAAACTCTGTGAGCCTTTCCTTATTGAAAGTTTTGACAATACAAAGATTGTATTTCCTCAAGTCATTTTTAGGCCAACAAGGTGACTGATGATGGTGTCTACAGAAGCAGATCATTTTAATGTGGAGACATGATAAAAATAGCAGCAGAAGTGCTGTATTTGAAATCAGTCCATAGCCCAGAATGACATTTGAAGGCTAGAGATCTGAGAAAACATTAATATATCACATCAAAGGAATCAAAACTACAGAAAAGCAAGCTATCTGCATTGCAACACTTCTCAGTTTAGGCAATTAATGCTCAAGTAGAGAATCAGGCCTTCTGGTGCAATGTGTTTCAGGCCATTTCAATCTTTTTCCCCAACAACTACTTCCTACCAATGAGAGAAAGTACAGAGACTGATATTCTGGAGACCTCCCTAAAGGGCTGAATAATACCTGCCTAAACATTTCTTATTTTATGAAAATTAAGTACTGACAGTATTTCTTCTGTCTTTATATAAAGTCCTAAATCCATATTCCTATTCTACTATGAATTTCTTCAAAGGTTACTATGCCATACAATGGACTTTATCTTATTTCTTATTTCTTCCTTTCTTCTGTTTTTAAAGACATCACAGGCTTTTCTGCTTGCTTTATTGCTTTCATTGTTAAGAAACTCCTGTCTTTAATAAAGAAGAATGAAACAAAGTCAAGAGAGGAAAAGCAGTTATCTTTTGTAAGGCCCAAGGAAAAACCTCCATTATTTTTCTACTACTGACAACAAAAGATAATACAATGCTCAGTGAATGCCTCCTCCATCTGTCTGAGAAATCCAGTGCAATGCCATTTCCAAAGCTGGCTTTTGAGAGCTGCCTTGTGCTTGTTTTGCAACCCCAACAAAACATTTTTTAAACAAGGAAAAAGAAGCTGAAGGCCGTTTTTGCAGCCCAGAGCAGGTCCTGAGGACAGGGGAGCAGAGCAGCTCGGTGCCCACACCCAGCACTGCCATGTGTGCCAAGGTCTGCCAGTGCCACACGAGCACTCAGCTCACTGTCCCTTCCCAAAGGATCTGCTGCTGCCTCACAGCGCTACACACACCCATCTGCTCTCCACTGCGAGAATTCCTACAGGAATGCTGCTCCCTTCGGGATATCACAGTTAAAAAAAAAAATAAGGCAGATGACAGACTTATTAGAAGTCTTTAGGGGTCACTGCACTGCCAAGAAAAACAATGTTCAGTGAGGAAATATCATTTTCTAACACTTAAAGCCACCACCAAAAACGGAATGCATTCATGTGGAACAGGCACAGGACCCCCCTCCTGAGAAACCAACTGGTAAGCTCTGCAAATTGTTTTAAAGACATTTTTATACTGGTGTGAGTGGCAGCTTATGTATAATTTTAGTGGCCTGGAATTACCCTTGAAAACACTTTATTTAGGCAATTACTAGCAAGCATAGCAATAAAAGCCATTTCTCATAGTGTAAGCTCAATCACTCTCCAAAGGGCCCAAGGAGTTCATTATACCAGTGAAGCTTCTGGAGTACACACATGACCAGGCAGCCCTGGCACTGACATGGTTGCTTCCCAGATTTCCAAGAATTGCTCAAATAGCCAAATACAGGACTGTCAGGCTACCTAAAATGTGGAAGTCATTGCCAACATTCATATGCATTTACAAAGAATTCATGAAGACAACATGGAAGTAGGTATCACACAAAATGTATCAATTAATATTCAACACGAACAGGAAACAAAACAAACAAACAAAAAAATCCAAGCCAAACCCAAAACAGCAAAAACCCCACAATATTTGGTAAGAAGAGTGCAAGGAGTGTCCATCATTGCCCTGGAATGACCATCTCTGGCCAGAGAGGGACCAGAAAGGTGGTATGACATTAAGGTTTGAAAAGACCTCTAAGATCATTGAGTCCAACAATTAAAAAATTAAATTGTAAAAAAATCTTCCATTTACCACACGAAGTATAGATATATCAGAAAGTAAGAATCTTTTTTTTGGAGGGAGACAGGTTTTTTTTATCCCTGCACCTCCACCTCTATGTTCTCCAGCATGCCACCACAGAAGTTCAGAAAAACCAGGATAGTCCCTAAGAAAATCACATCAGCAAGGGTCTCTAACTTGCCTGCAGGTCTGAGGTGGGAACTGGAACACTGGCTGAGTGACAGGGAGTGCTGCAGTACAATCACTTTTAAGGCAAGGAACACCTCTGAGTAACCATCACACATCTGAGATGGCTCCCTCTGTTAGAGCACAGCCTCAGCAAAATCAGGCAGCAGTTACTGTCACAGAGCACTCCAGTCACAGATCCTTTGGCCACCTGCAATACGTCCAGACAAGCGCATATTCAAATACCATGAATAACCTCAGCTAAAGAACAACAAAATCAACCTGGTTTTAAGCCTTTTTTTAAAGAGTGTTCTCCAACTGCAAGCATCACACTCTGCAATTGCACATGAATAACCCTTTTGCATGTAGGAAACAGGAAAAATGCTGATGGTTTCTATGACTGACTACAGGAGCTGGACAGCCATGAACTCCAAGTCTACTTAAAATCGGTTAAAAACACAGAAATTCAGTGCCCCAAAGTTACTGCACACTGCATTCCCCCTCCAGTGCAATGGTTCTGCTCAGTGTGGCCGAAAGAATATTTTAAACCTTCCCTCTCTTATGGCAAGACTCCAGTAAGGGAGCGTTCCCAGGCCGAGACACCCCGGTCACTGCAGCACACGGCCCCTGTGGCTGCTCCTCCTGGGGGTGGAGGCCTCGGGGGTTTTCTTAGTGTGACACTGGGAAAAAAAACATTAAAATGACACTTAGGCAGAGACGACCTGAACTTCTTCATTTGCTCTTTTGTACTGACAAAGCTACAGGCCCCTCTCTGCTTTTGTACTCACACTGCTGGAAAAGTCCATCCCTTTTGCAATTTAGACATTTGTGTGGAAATCTTGATGGTGACGGGGCGGTAACGGAGAATGGCAGCTGGGAGCCTTGCAGGACTCCACGCTGACTCCTGGCTACAATAACTCAATCCTGTGGCCCAGCAGTGTGCAGGAGCACAGTGCCCAACACCACCAGGTCACGGTATGGCCAGGGAGACACTGCTATGACCTGGCACTGCAGGTCAGCACAGCTGAGGTCTCACCAAGCAGACAGCCTGACTTTGTAAACGCCACCACAGCAGCAGCAGCTACAGTATTTGCATTATACAGGTGTTGCACTGTGTAAAATGCTGAAGAATAATATCCTTCCTCTTAAAGCAATGTCCTTGCTGGGAGCCAGCAGCCCTGTGGTCCCACAGTTCTGCTCCCAACTCCACTCCCAGAGCCTGCCATGCTCCACGACCACCCTGTGCAGGGATGGAACCGAGGGGCCACTCACTGCCAGGTGACCTGGTAAACTACTTATTAGCCAAGTATGAATTGGCTGGAACACTTGCTGGGTGTTCCATCCACCTACTCCTAGAAATAACAAAAAAAAAAAAAAAATTGCTTATTGATTTGGGGTTTTTTTTAATAACAAATGTTTCTAATTAACTACTTATCAGGAAAGAATAGTTTTGTTCTGTGGTTGAGCTAATCCATGTGAAAATTTTCACCAAGTCCTGTGCCTTTCTCTCCTTCAGCCCATGGATAAAGCCCAATTGCATTGTAAAAAGAGAAAAAACCTTCCCTGACTTCTCTAAGACCATATGATATGTATTTGACAACCTTTACACCCAAGCTAAAGGAAAAAAGAGGTTTAATTTCTAATGAGGGCCATTTTTTTGATGAAAACCACGTTAGAATGAACTACATAAGCAAACCAGCAAATGTAGAGTTCTCATACAACGGCTAAAAATGCCTCTTTGCCAACTGAGCAGCATGTACTTGCTCAATACTCCCAACACTGTTATGTTAGTCCTCCACCAAGGCAGAGACAAGCCATGCAGCACCTGAACTGGCAGCACAGAAAAGCAGATTTAAACCACTCCCCAAGTCACATCTTCCTACCACCTTGAAAATAAAGCACAAATCCACATATAAGCCCTCATTTTCTGAAAGGAAATACACCAATCCAAGTCACAGAACTATACCTTTACACCAAGTTTTTCTTTCAGCCTATGCAAAGGTAGAAACACCTACACAAACCAAAAAAAACCCCAGACCTTGTTGGCTAAGTAATAAATTTCAAAACTATCACAGCCAAAAGAACCCAGCAAAAACATAAGCACCTAACTTCAGTTCTCCACACAAAGACAACCCAAAAAACCCTCAGCAGAAAACTATTATGTGTGACAACAAAACCAGAGAATTCACATACAAATTTTCAAGAATAGTCAATTTAGCAAACAGAAATTTCATTAAAGATCTTTATCCTTTGTATTTAGGAAGCTTAAATGTACACAGACCCCAAATAATTCTAGCATTTACAAAACACTACAAGGGTATCAATCACAAAATTTATGAATTTCCAGTTGCATATTTTTAAAATATTAATTTATTAGGAACAATTGCATGATAGAAGTCCACATATAGGATAAAAAATATTACTAGACCCCTATTAATTTACATAAATGCATTAAACCCCTCTCCTTATTCACTGTCTTTGTTTAAGGAATTCCAGATGTTAACCCAGGGTCACATGTCTTTCTGCCTCAGTCCAGGGAAAGTGTCCAAGAAGCAGTCACAAACCCCACTGAATGAGTACCTGGGTGTAATTCATACACCAAGTCATGCTAATCTAACTACAGCATCAAAATCATGCCAACTTGAAATGAAAAGTGTGTGCACAGACACTTAGACTGTCTCAGTCTAGACTTCAGTTCAGCCTGTAAGGTCACAGTTTCAATCAGCAGCAGCAAGCACAGAAATACACACTTATCTGACTGAATTGATTCTAATTAAATCCCCACGTTTGTATACTGCCAGTACACCACCACCAACTCAGCGTTAATTTGTAATTTGCTGGGTTCATTTCCAGTCAGATCTGTTTGCAGCCTGGGCTCTCACTGTGTGGAGCGCCAGAGGGACCCCAGGACAGGCAGAGCCTGTCCGTGAGCAGCGCTGGAACTGCCGCACAGACACACCCAGACAGGGGCTGAACCAGACAGGGGCAAACCCCAGGGGGCAAGCCCAGGCCTGGACTAACAACCAGCTAAAAACAGAGCACAGAGGACAGGCATAAGTGGTCAGTTTTCCCAGGGAGGGAGTCAGCCAGGAGCCTTTTGCAGTGCTCTGCTGCTCACTGTATTCATAAACAGGCTGCAAAAAGGGGCAAGGAGTGGAGTGACTCTCCTGAGGATATGAGCTGTTCTGAGAGCAAAGAGAAGGCCTGGCTGAAGATCTGCAAAAACACCCTCTGAGAGTGAACCACGGAGAAATAAAATAACAGATGGAATTCAGTGCAAATAAAGTAGTCTGAGGATAAGTGGTCCTTATTTCACATATAGAGTGGTGTGCTCCAAACTGATCATTAATACTCAGAAAATCTTGCTGGAGTCATAACAGGCTGATTAAAGCATCAGCTCAAAGCCATTCAGCATATGAAAAAATAAAGCTAATGTTAGGAAATTATTAGTAATAAAATCACCACATAAAGCTATAGAATGTCTGCAGCTTGAATGCTGGATGCAGTGCCTGCCCCTTCCTTTCCAAAGGACATAATGGAAGGGAAAATATTTTTTACAAGGAAACAAGGTTTGAAAACGCGAATGAGGAATAATCAATCAGGCTAGGGCTCTTCTGCCTGGAAACAGAGATTGCTGCAGTGACATAAGACAGAAACCTGTAAAATCATCAGCTGAACAGAGAAGGTAAATCAAGATCAGTTGTTCACTGTGTCTAAACAATACAACAGCTAAGACAGGAAATGAAGCCAGCAGCTGTCAAGTTCAAAAGAAAACAAGCAGAGGTAGTCAGCACCTACAAGATGATTCTGTGCTCTGAAAGGTCTCCCCTGGGATGTGGCAGTGCCACACATTTAAACAGATGTGAGACACAGGCTAGTTCACAGAAAAATGCATTAAGTGTGAACAAAATAAAAGCAAACAACATCTAACTCTTGACATCCTACAGCTGAGGAGAGACAAGAGGGCCATCAGGCAAAGGTTTATATAACATATCCTGACATTATGCTCTTCTCTTTTTGATCACTGTTAGGAAAGAACAGCAGACTAGATGGTTCCACCTGACTCTATGGCTGTTCTTACTCTGCGTAAATGAATTAGGTCTCTGGTACTCCTCAGCCCTTCTTTGAACTTATTCAGCTTGCTTACCTGGCAAAAGCTGATCTTCTGGGGACATGAGGACACAGAGGGGCTGGATTAGTGCTCTGATTATTTAGCAAACTAAAACGGATCAGAAAAACCTCCAGTAAATGCTGAAGGTGGTACAAGACAGAGCAAGAATAGGACCAGCCCTTTAGCATGCCAGCCAGTTTAAGATGTAACACACAGCTCCATGACCAAAATACAGAAGAAAAGGAAGCTGCAGATTGCCTGTCTCCTCTGTTCAAACACACAGGTAAAAGTCACAATTCCAGCTCTTGTCGGGGGGGAAAGTGTCAGTTTCACATTTTTAATCCATTTGGTAGTTAAAAAGAGAATCTGGTTTATACATGACTGAACAGTAAAGGTTACTTCAAAATTAAACATTGCATTCAAAACCTCTACTGTTTTTACACTATGTAAAATAAGGAACACCTCTTTGGGGAACTATGCCCACTGTAAATAGAGAAACACATCCAAGCCTGGGAAGGACAATAACCAAATGAAAACAGAGCTGTTCCCTCCATGCTTCCCACAGCACCAACTGGTTTACTGCAATAAAGTGTGTTATATCAGTCAGAGAAGACAAGGGGATATGACCACATAGAAAACAGTGAGAGATCAATACGATCATTAAAAATCCAGCAAGTCCCATTTACAATTCAGAATTTACAAGCACAGAACTGAAGCCCAAGTGAGGCTATAGAAATCTCTCATCAACTCTGGTTTGCACAGTCACCCAGCCCTTTTCATGGCAAGACCAAATCAGAACTGCTCTGCTTAATAACTAACCTGACTGGACAGAACACTGAGAATTCCCAGGGAAAAGCAAATGCAGCATTTTATTATTCCTCCCAAACCACATTCATGTGAAAATGAGACCACTGAGAAGCACTGAAACACCTATCAGGAACATTGTCTTCAACATTACACAGGGAAACAGCAGCAAACCCTCCTCTGCTCTCATGGAAGCACTGGGGGTTAAACCGGGCCTTAATAATCCCAGCCACAAACAGCCTGAGCCAGCCCTGCGCAGTGCCCAGCACGGGCTTAGGCAGCACACACATATTTACTTGTATCCAAGACACAGCTGACACGATGAGCACAAGATAAACTCTGCTCAGGGGGGGTTATGGTGTTAGCACTGCCTACGGAAACAAAACTGGGGGTTTGGCTTCACCATTTTCCAGGAAGCAACAGTGCTGGCAATCCAATAGAGCTATTGTTTGTGAGAATGACAATTAAGTAATTAAAAATTAAAATCCCTAGTCTCTTACACGTGAAAAACAACTCCCAAAAAATTAAAGATGAATTGCTTTCTCCTTTATTATTTTTCTACTTAGACTATACTATGACTGTAATTTTTTGTGCTTCTTATTGAAATAGCTATATATTACTAGTTTGCTATAATGTTTACCTTGAGCATACAACAGAGGAATGTTTAAGCAAAAATATCCCAGTAATATCTCCAAGAAAATTTTCCAGTATATCTTTAAGGAACCAAAATACATGTCGTACGTAATAAGGCCTCTGAAATCTAAATGTACCACCACACTTACCAATGAAAAACACTGATGACTGTGTCATACATGAACAATGTGAAATATAACCTGCAAACAGGAGCACTGGAGGGTTTCTGAAGGTGATCAGAGACCAGGAAAATGCAAATCAAACACGTTTGCTCATTTCAATTAATTTTTAACCTCAGATACAAAACGAGTAGCTAGGAATGTAATTACAGCCTCCAATAATGCTGCTTCCAGAAGTTGTGCAATTTTAATTGTATAGCATTGTTTAATTTTCACTGTGTAACATTTCCGCTTCTACACCTGCAAACATCTCCATACAAGCCAAATATAGCCCACACCAAGCTGCTGCCCTCAAGACAAGTTTCCATGCTTTGTGTGCTAAGTTTCAAAACTCCAAACAAATAAATGAAATTGGAACAATCACTGCCAGTCCTGAGCTCCCTCCACAATCCCCAGTCCAGTGGCCAACAATCCAGATGAATCCTATCAATCTTCTTGCTCCTTCAGGGATCTACCCCCAATTCACTGAGAGGCATCTAGTAAGCTCTGCTCTCCCAGCCCAAGTAAATTATTGCACTTGAAAACATCCACACTAATTTTAAGCCCAGCTCTTTGACTTTACATCACCTTTTCACTTTTCACCACAGACTGATGCACTGGTGCCAAACATGGTTTGACAGGCTCCAGAACTTGGAAGACTGTTGTTTCTACAGGTAAGACAAGTCCCAAACTAAAGCAATAAGCCCCCAAGTCCTCCTGAATACAGGAGAATCATGAGCATGCCTGGCACAGACAGCAGAAGCAGATTCTTCATAGAACCAAGGAATGGGTTGGGAGGAACCTTAAAGTTCAACCACTTCCAATCCCCTGCAGGGACACCCTCCACTAGACCAGGCTGCTCCACGCCCTGCCCAACCTGGCCTAGAACACTTCCAGGAATGGGGCATTCTTCTCCATTTGTAACCCCCATCTTCTCATCACCTCAGCATTCAAGCACAAAAGCTCTTCTGGGTTTCCCAGATGCAATTTCCCCTGATCCTTACCAGATCTTTCCTATTCTCTGGAGCAAACACGAGTGTGACAAAGTCACCCAAGTCCTGCTCCAAGCTGACAGCGATTCACATGCTGTGATCACACGCGGGTTCCAGCCTCCTTTCGGGAGCACCCAAAGCACGGGGCAGACACCAGGCTCTCAGTCTCCGCGGGACCCCCTGGGCTCCAGCCCCTGCCGGGAGCCAGCACAGGGCTCGCGGCCTCACCTGCTCTGCAACACCCCCTGTTCCAGCAGCACTTCACGCTCAGGGGCTCTGAGACACCAGAACCATCTCATTTTGCTATAATGTTTTAAATTGTAGCTTAATTGTAGCTCCTTGTGACTCACATTAAATACAAAATAGAAAAAAAAGAGACATTAACCTAATGCGATGACTCTAGTCAACAAATTTTTTACAAGCTATTCCTTTACCATTCATGTTCCGACAAGGCTGGGCCGAAATAAAGAAAAACACCCCGTTTGCGTTGTCTAAACTGAATAATACAAACGAGAATTTCGAGATGTGAATACCAGGAAGGAAAGCTACAGATGAGAGCAAGCAGATGAGAGCAAGCAGAGCGCTATTTACATGAAGGGACCGCAATAAACCCGTGCGCTCCCGAGGCGTCCCTCCCGCTCCCCGGCGGAGCGGCCAGAGGTCATTTCCCAGCGCGGGGGCAACGGGTCTCTCCGCCGCCGCCGCCTCCCTCAGCGGGGCCCCGCCGTGACCCCCGGCGGCCGCGGAGCCGGGCGCGCCGGGACACACGGTGCCCGCGGGCGCGGCTGCCGC